>NW_001865084.1:121116-164064 GCF_000002865.3 Monosiga brevicollis MX1
TCTCATCATCCGAGGATATTCTCTGATTTAGCTTGACTTTTCCTCAATGCCTAACGCTTTTAAGCGTTCATCTCTGCTCATTCGTCCACGCTGGTTCGTTTCTCTACCAAGCACTCCCCTCTCTCTCTTTTTTTTTTCAGATTCCGGCACTACAGGTGTCCTCTGGTCGGAGGAGGTGACCCTGCATGTGTGTGGATGCGTGGATGCGTGTGCGTGTGGTGCGGGCACACGGTCTTCAGCATTCTGATCATCATCTGCTGGATCAGAGCCAACCTCGGGTCTGGCTGCTCTGTGCTGCGACACCGATTGGAAGCCCATCCTTGTTATCGAGATCCGTTGCGCGTTTCATGGTCCAGTAAAATACCGTTGAGCTGTTGATGCGCGAGGAAAACAGCTAGTCCGACGCCCCCCCACCGTTCTCTTGGCGCCTATGGCGCCTGGTGTCGACCTTTCGTGTGAATTGTCGCATCAAGCAAGCGGCTGGTCGCTTCGCTCGTGGGCTGGCCTGCAGGATGGGCCCAGGGCTCAGGTCCCCGCCCGGGGCAACCGCCCTCTCCTTCCTGCTGATCCTCTTGTTAGCATTCGCACCAACTCAACACCTCGTGGCTGCAGGTTCGTTCGTGCATCACCTCAGCTCGCTGGCCCGCCTGCATACATTGGATCACGCCGTGCCACCGTAAACTTGCCCACGCTTTGCAAGTCACCACGCCCACACATGTGCTCTTCTCCTTGTCCTTGGGTCATTGAGAGTCGATCGACCCTGCCCGCTCCTTCTCGAAACACACTCCTAAATGCGTGGTTTCGCTCTTGTAACCTTCCCAAATGATCGCCTGTGCTCTTCCAACACCAATCATGGTTTCAGACCACACATCTCCGCACCTCCACCATCCTGTTACCGGTCACATCATCAGCCCACCTCCTTGTGCCTGCTCCACCCGCTCCATCGGGCACCGATCTGTGTGCTGTCCGGCGTCAGTATATGCCCGCTCACGTATACTTTTGCGCCCATGGCATGGGTGCGCACGTCCCTTCATTCTAGACTGTGCGTGTAGCTCGGGAGAGTACATGTCCGCGTGCGCCAACGACACGCCAACCTGCATTTCCTGCTCGGTTTGCTCAAGTGAACAAATTGCAGCCAAACCTTGTCTAGCCACGCAGGATCGCCAGTGTGTCGAATCACCAGGTGGCTTTTATCTAAAATATGGCTCCAGCCTGCGGTTTGCCATCGCGCCCCGATACAGTCTATCCCTGGCTTCGGTGCAGGAATGTGCCACCTTTTGCCTCAATCTTGGAAGCAACTGTGATGGCTTTGAAACCGAGTACATCCAGGCCAGCGATTCCTTCAGCTGCCGCCTCTACGACAGTGCAGCCACCAGCAGTGCCGTACAGTCTAGTGCCTACGCGCTCTCCTTCCTTGTTGGTGAAGTAAGTGATACTTATTCAAAAAGGCGCTGTGGATGACCCTTGAAGCAGCGCGAGACGCAGCGTGCTGGCCTGGCCCACTCCCGTCGCCCAACATTCATAGATTGCGATCACCCTTTGCTGACTCTTTGCTAGGCACCTTTCAATCCGTCCTCAACCGAGGCACCAACCACACTTGCGCCATTTGCAACGCCTGATGGCTATGCACTTGCTTATCGTGGCGGTACTCTTCAAGGTCTTGAGGGCCAGCGATTTGTCACCGCCACCGATCCAGCGCATATCATCTTCTCAGAGGTTGCAGCCAATCCGGATAACTGCGTTGACGTTTGCAATGGACGCTTCGACTGTCTCGGCATTTACGTGGTGCAAAACACTTCGGACGAGATTGAATGCACTCTCCTCAATCAAACCTCCTCCGAGGTCTCCACCGAAGATTTGCTCAATAGCTACTCTTGGGAAAAGGTACGTCACTCTCAAACCCAGAGCATGCCACACACACAAAAAGTCAAAACAAATGACCGTTATTTTGTACTTTCATGTGTGTGTCGTTTTCATTTTTCTTCATTTTCTTTTCATTTTTTTTTTCTTTTGCTTTGCTTGACTTGTTGGCTTGGCGTTCTCGTTCTCGAGATGAGGGGCGGTCTGTTTGATGTTCCGCTCCTAGCGTGATTGCTCTTTGTTTCTGCTTTGTCTTTTCAGTGGCGTCCCCCCCCCCCCCCCCNCAACACACACACACACACACACACACACACACACACACACACACACACACACACACACACACACTACGCTTTGCTCAGTACCGCTTTCAGTCAATTTGGACCAGTCATCAGCTTGATGCTTCCTTCAGTTGTGCGCATACCCCGTCCTCAATGGGCCATGCCATCCTATGTCTGTAGCTTGTGGTTTCAAGCACCGCGGCCGGAACGACACTTGACCCCGATGTCTATCACATCCCCTACCCCGCCGACTACATCCTGCTTTTTTCCAGTGGAGACTTTGCCGAGCAGCTGAACAGCCCCAGTCGCCGCTTTTCCTTTGATACGAGTGACGTCTTGTCCACTTGGACAGGGGATCGAGACTGCGCCTCCATCTGCAACACCGTGGTTGAGTGTGTGGGATTCATCATCACTTTTGATCCCCCCACCAACGTCTCGGCGGATACGCAAGTTTGCCGCTTGCTTGATAACCTTGGTGGGGACGGGGGTGCAGCTGAAACTGCGTCTTCTCTCTCCTATGCCTACGAGAATGTACGTCAGCCCTATTGACATGGACACACCTCCCAGACCAACTCTGAGGTGGCTCTCATCTTTGTTCTCACACATGCCGTGCCCTCTCGCATGTAGGCTCCTAACATTCCTTCGCAAACGTCGACGACCACTACAACGACAACCACCACGACCACCACCACGACCACCACCACTACGACGACAACCACCACAACGACAACCACGACCACCACGACCACTACGACGACCACCACCACAGCTTCCGTGGCGACGACAACAGCCGAGGACACACGTCTCACGCAGCCATTGCTTTTGACTGGCTCAGTGGACGTGTACCCGGATCGTCACACGACTGCCAGGAGCCAGGCTACCTACCGAGCCGGCCAGTCAGGCACGGTTACGGCCGCAACCATTGAAGGCCAGCTCTCGGTATCCCGTACGCTCACGGTGTCAGCCACTGTACCAGACGTCATCGTGTTGGGGTTGTACCAAAATGCCACGTACAACGATGCGCGAAGATTGGTGGGTGAAATCTTCCTGTTTGATGCCTATGGCAACCCATCTACGTCCGGCAGCAGCATCGTCACGGTGCGCGCTACAACTATCGATGGTAGCTATTCCGCCACCTCTCAAACTCGCATTCAGACGCCAAACGGACGCTACCAGTTCAATCTTCTCTTCAACGAAGCCATGTATTCTCAAGCGCGAATGGGTACCGTGGTCGCTTTTATTGGAACCAACCGAGCCACTAGCTCCGTGATATCAGAAGAAAGTACCTTTAGTGTCATCCCAAGCCCGACACTAACAAACGCCGAAGCATACATTCGCCTGCCCTACGAGGATGTGTACTCCACCGACCTCAATGCCGCGCTCGTTTTTGGTGTCCCCAGCACTGCTGCAAATCAGGCAGCTAGCTCAATCATTTGGCAGTTTTCTACAAACGCTGCCGTGACATTTTCTGCATCATCTCTGCCAGCAGGCTGCACCATCTCCACTGACTTGACAAACTCGCTATCTCGCAACGTTTCCTGCCCAGCAGCTACGGCGCTGGCCGGCACGGCTGCCTTGACCTTCACTATAGCCTCCAGTCAAGCCACAACCAGCCCCACAGTGGTCGTGTCCAGCGTGGCTGCTTGGCGCCGTCTGGCAGACGGCAGCTCAGTATCTCTCAATGCAGTAGTGCGAGATCGAAATGGTGATGGCACCCAGGGTTACATCTACACCCCTGCAGCGTACACGGCGTTTGCTGTTGCCTTTCTGACCAAAACGACCTTTATTGTGGACGACGCTGCTTCGGATCAGTCCTCAGCCATGAGCTTCTATGCTGGGCAATCATCTGGCCGCATGCTGATCCTCACTGCCAACTCGTGCGTCTCTTCGGAACCGTCCATCACCACAACTTCTTCCTGCGGCATTGTCGTCAGCAAGAACGTACCGCGAGGAGCTTTCACCATCACCGTTTCCAGAAACGGCGCCACTGCCGTTGCAACGGGTCGTGTGTTGGCACCAGAAGAGGAGTACACCCTTTCGCTTAATAGTGACTATGTGGCGCCCATTACCGGTGCCTTTGATGCAGATTGTCAAGCATTTGCGGTGGCCCCTGCCATCACGATCACGCGGACATTCTCAGGAGGTAACCGTACTCTCAGCTTGGACATTTCTAGCGAGCTGGCGACCGACCTTTTTGTTGACCCCAATATTGGCTACATTAGCGCTGAGCCTCGCCTGGTGCTCAGACACTCCTTTGTGGCGGCCGCCGCATCTCAAGGCTCGTTGTCCGTCCCCATCGTACTCAAAACGCCCGGCGGCAATGTGACCAAAACTCTTGAGGTCCCCGTGAACGACGCAGCTCAGGGCGAGCTTTTTGTGACGCTGGCAACTGGCCTTGGCCTTACGGTGGCATCATCAGGCTACTATGCTCCAGCTGCAGTCATGGCCACAGTAACGACGGGCACGACATTTACGGACACCCGTCCGCTCGCACTACTTGCACACATGGCTGTTGATGGCATCTTTGCTCAACCAGTATCCAGCAACAACCTACGCATTGTCCATCCAACGAATACTTTCGTGATTGACGCTCAAGGTTTTCTCACTGCCTCCCCGCTTATCTTCGGCAATGTGTCCAGCTCCCTCGAGCTGCAACTGGCCCCCAGCACATGCGCTGAAACCCCGTTGTCGGCCACAGTTGACGAGGTGCACTACACGACCAATACCCGGATTGAGAGTCTTGTCAATGCCACACGGCGTATAGCCAACTTTCAGGATCCATTGTCGGGCGTTGCGGCCAATACCACTCTTTCTCTGGTCTTGCACGCTCGTCTGAACAATGGCACCACAGTCGACATATCCCAGAATCCTCATGTCATTCTAACGGCACCTTCCTGGGTTAATGTCAGCCAGGATACATCCAGCTTCAGCTGGTATCTGACGCTCACTGAACCTGCCACAACACCGTCCTTTGATGTTCAGGTGGAGTATCTGCGCGCCCCCAATGGCCAAGCTCTCTTTACCTCATCCTTCCCGATCCAGATCGTTTCGACCACGGAGCTATTGCTCAAGGCTACATCCGTCGAGGGCCACATGTTTTACAGCATGCCTTACCGCAATGTCGTGCCACTGCTGTTTGAGCTCTTCTTCATCACGGCCACGGCTCGTACTTCTGAGAATGTACAGATACCGCTTGATTCCTGCATCCAGTGCCTGACCCCATCGTTCTTGGTCAACGGCTCAACGATACCAGGCAACGAATGGCAACCATCAACTCCTGGGACCACCCTTCTGACGGCAACCTTTGGAACGTTCACAAATGCAACTGGCGTCAATCTGATTGCGCACACGGACGACTTTATCGAGCTTGTCAACATTTCTATGTGGGAAGTAGCAGGTGCCTACCTCACTTCAAACGGCATCCCGGTCTTGCGTGGGCGCGTTGGAGATGTTTTGAACACGACCTTCGTGTCGAACTGGGGCGCAGCCTCAACCATTCAAAACTTTGAGCGCGTCTCCTCAGCGTTTGAGGTGAGCATCACCGACGCATCCATCAGATATATCAGCGACATCGACAATGCCACTCTCTATCTTGCCGGCAACTCGTATGGTCGATTGGTCAAGGTCACCCTTCGTGCTCTCTTCGATGCAAATATCAATGGGACCTTCGCTTGCTGGGTCGACACTGACCCTCAAGAACAAGGCTTCATCCTTCATTCATCGCCCGAACAGCTGAGCGGACCCACCACTAACGCTGTCATTGATTTTGGCCTTCAGCCTGCTCAAGTTTTTGGCGATATCACCGCCTTCCACGTTCGTGTGGTGACCAGCGCGACCTTGAACGTGCGGGATCTGGTTTTTGCCGTTGGCGGAAGTGTGCAAGACGTTTTGTTTCACAGTGAGCAAAAGTTTGAGCTGATCATGGTTCCTGATTCAGCTTTGCTCAATGCGACATTGCGTCTTCAAAGCCCAACCAATATTTCTGGCGCTGTGAACATCACAGTTTTTGGCATTATTGACGGGCATCGTTACTCGGTCATGCCCACACAGTCGATCTGTCTCGGATGCCTTGATACCCATGCACCAGCATTGGTCCCGGGGTTTGCATCCAGCCCTGGCCTCACGGGCTGTGAGTTGCCGTACGATGTCAATGAGGACTGCCGCTTGGATATCTCTGACTTGCACCTTTTGCACAACGAGTTGGCAGCAATTGATTTTGACCTCAACGGCATGGTCAACGAAGCAGATGAGCAGGGCCTGGCGGCCTACATTCTCGGCAAACTACGCCCACCTTTAGCAGTCGCCTTTGAAGCCCCTATTGCCACGGCATCGCGCCGTTGTCGCGCCTTCCTCGAGTGGACGGAGTATAATACACCTCTAAGCTCAGCTGTTTTGCAACAGCACGGTCTTCTATTGCAAGCACAATACCTCAATGCCAGCATCGTGCCCCTTGTACCGAATTCTCGCCTGGAGCGCATCGACGCTGGGCACTGGGCTTGGATCAACTTGAACACATTCGGTAATACTTCGGCTTTATTGCCAGTGGCTGTGACACTGCAAAACATCAGTCTATCTCCAGTTCTTTTCGTGACCGACGCGCGGCAAAATTATAGCTATGCCTTTACAAGCGCAGCTGCTCAGGATGTGGAATGGTTGGAACAAGTCGGCGGGCCAGATTACGTTGGCTTGCGGCACATTGAGACGTACACTGCAACAGCAAGCTGCAAACCTGTGTGTGATGTTGGAAGCGAGTATTTTGAGGATGAGACTTACTCGTGCGAAGATGTGACAGAATGCGATGCAACGCAATATATCACACAGGACAACGATGCGACCAGTGATCGGGAGTGCAAATTCCTGACACAGTGCAACCCATCCTGGCAATTTGTCGGGGTCAATGAGACCTCACACACTGACCGTGTGTGCTTCAACATTACGATTTGCAATTCAACTTCCTTCGAGCTGGTACCTGCATCAACGTACTTTGATGCCGTTTGTCAGGCACTGACTGTGTGTCCAGAGGACACCTATGAAAATGTGTCGGCGACATACACGAGTGATCGCATGTGCGCGGCCGTGCGTGTCTGCAATGTCAGCGAAATTGAAATCACACCACCATCACCGACGACGGACCGCGTGTGCGCGGTGGTGGATGGCAACAGCACCGTTGACGTTGATGTGGATCTTGCACCACTGGACGAGGCAATCGTTTCCGTAGCAGGAAATGGTGATGGTTGGTACATCCGTAGCGCCGGCAGGTTGGCAGCGCTGGCGACGGGCAGTCATACGCTGTCGGTCAAGACGCGCGACAGCACGGGTATCAGTGCATCGCGATCGGTCACGGTGACTGCTGAGCCGGCCGAGACGCTGGATGCGGTTTTATTGACGGAGGTGACATACAGTGATGATGACGCTCTGGCGGTTGTGGCGCAAGTGCGAGATGTGTATGGTCAAGTGGGTCGATCCTCAGCTACTGTGCAGGTGGACTTTGCACCGCAGGCCAATGGTCGCTCGGCGTTTACGGAGACCTGCTCTCTTTCGGTGGGCACGATGCGATGCACGGTGTCTGGCACCGTGCCTAGTGCGTGGTTGGCTGAGGGAGCTGTGAGCGATGTGCTCGTGGTGACGGCGCAGATCCAGGGCGTTGCCTCATCGACAATCTCACTGGGTACTGTTCAGGTACGGCCGCAGATTGCACGACCGAGTGAGGTTGCCAATCTCGAGGTGAAGCTGCCATCGACGCCCCTGGTGGTGGGGACCGACTCGGAGGATATTTACGTCGAATCGTCGTTTGCTCCACTGCTGCGAGCTTTTGGCGTGACGGTTGAGATCAGTGCCGGGGCGGACGTCAGCATTGTGGAAGTGACCCCGGAGGCGCCTTTTGACCAATCTGTGATTGGCACTGTTCAGACAATTACCTCGGGCGTGCGTGTGGCCTATGCCATTGAGCGATCAGATGTCGATTTGCTCACCCGCAACGCAGCGGGGCGCCAGAATCTATTCCGGTTCAAGCTGCGAACGAGCAGTGGAGCGACGGCAGGGGCCTCGGTCAGCGTTAAGGTGATGGCAGAGGAGCTGCGCGATACTAGCGATGGTGCCGTGTTTCCCTCTGGTTACAACAGCGCGCCAACGCCCGCGACGCTTCGGAATCATTCAGCGTGGCTCATGAGTGGCGAGGCCAGCCTGACGGTGGTGGCTGTTGAGGAGCGTGGCATGTTGTGCCAGCTGAGTGATTACATTATTGTGAATAACGCGCCGTTGACGGGTACTGAAGGCCAGGCTCAGGTAACGGCGACGATGCTGTGGAACGACGGCAGCAGCACAAGCGTGCCAGGTGCATCTTTGACTGTGCGCAGCGGTGATGTTGGTGCCTTGGGTGTCAGTGCCAATGGCGGTTTGGTGGCTGGTTCGGCGCAGAGTCACGGCAATGCGTCGGTGGCCATTGAGGCCGAGTATGGCGATTTTGTGTGTGGCGCTGCAGCTCGTGTTCTGTATCCCGAAGAGCCGCTTCAAATCAACGTGTCTCGAGCAACGGTGCGCCCCATTCGCGGCTGGTTTGCTGATGGTGACACGACGTGCAGCCAAGCCGTGTACCAGCGGGCCACCGTGCAGGTGATTGCAACGTATGGCTGCGCGAATGAGTGCACTGGCGTGACGAGTGATGTGACGTACCTTTTGCGCGAGGGTTTGAACACGTCGAACAATGCTGTGAGCAATGTTGTTGTGAGTGCAACTGGCCGTGGGCAAGTTGTGTTTGCCGGGCCTGGCAGTGCGACGGTGCTTGCTTACTCGAGTAATGGCGTGCTTTTGGGCGAGTCCATGACCATTGTGGCCAGCGACGAACAAGATCTTCAGGCCATTGAGGTGGATTTGGTAGCGGTTGACACGCTGACCCTGTCAGGGGCGACGAGTGCTCGTCTGTTTGAGCCTGTGCATTATACGTATGCGTATAGTGCATCGTCATTGACGGCGGAGGGCAGTAGCACGACTTTTGTTGCAGCCATTACGCTTGAGGACGGCAGCCGTATCGCGGCTGGTCTGGAGACCAACGGCGTGACGCTGTTCAGCGAAGACGAGAGCGTTCTGTCAGTATCTGGGATGACGGCCACGGTGGTGACGGGTGCCGTGTCCAAAGCAGGATCACTGGTGCGTGCTGTGTGGCAGCCCAATGGCGTGAGCAATGACTGCAACACGACAGCTGGCTTGGCGCTGGGCTATGGGCAAGTGACGGTGGCCCTGCCTGCTGCGACTGGGGTTTCTGTGAGTGGCCAGCCGACACGACTCGTGGTGCAGGGCGATCCTTCCAGCCAGGGCATGGCTGGGCAGGCAACCCAGTTCTCCTTGGGGGTGACGCTGGAGTTTGAGGGAGGATCGACGCGCTCGATGGCACGGGACACTCGTACTGTGGTGAGTGTGTCACCTTTAGGTGCACTAACTGTAGACCAGAGCGAGAGCACGGGGATTACAGTTTACTCAACCAACCAGACGGGCACGTTCAATGTGACGGTGACGTTTAGCAACGCTGCGTACGCAAACGTGAGCACGACAGTGGCGGTCACGGTGACAGCATATGACCGCCTGGAGGTGAGCTCTAATCCTGAGCCCAGCTTTGCGGGCATGAGCGAGAAAACGACACTTGCACCGTTGGCAGGTACTGAGCCCCAGCTTTACCAACAGTTGAGCCTTGGCACCACCATGGTCTTACAGGATGGGTTTGAGATTGCGCTGTCAACCTCGGCTGTGGCGTACAATTTGTGGGCGACGACAACGGCTGGCGATGCAGTGGCCACGTCTGCAGCGCTGGTGAGTGGCAGCACGTCTGTTGTGACAGGTACTGCCGCAGGCAGGGCTTACGTGCAGTGCACGTACGGGCCGGCCGGTGTGAGCAATGCCGACAGCCTGTACCCCTTGGACACGTTGTCAGATGCAGTTGAGGTTGTGAGCTTGGACGACATGACATTGACAGGCAGTGGTGTTTCGACGAGCGGCAGCACTGTGACTGTGACAGGGGTGCAGAATACGGCGCGCGTGGCAATGGTGCAGGTGGGGGCCACTTTTAGTGATGGCACCAAGTACACCTCACTGTTTAGCGGGTCTGCAGGGTCGCGGTCAGCCGTGTTGCCTGGGCTTGTGACGGTGTCGCTGGTCGGCACAGGTTTGACGGTGGATAACGTGACGGGCACCGTTTCGATTGTGGAGAACTCGCTTAGCGGCGTGCTTATCACGGTGAGCGCAACAGAGGTTGCAACGTCTGTTTCAGCAACGCTGGAGGCATTTGGCAATCTGGCGCCGGCTGCTGGGGATGTGGATCTGGGTAGCACGAGCGGTCCTGCAATTGGAGCACTGTCGGTTGGACAAACGACGACGGTTGCACTGCGAGTGAACACAGGTGCAGCTCGGGTGACTGCTTTTCAGGCCAGGCTGGCGCTGAATGCGTCATTGGTGCAGGTTGTGGGCGTGAGCAGCTCATACACTAGTCCGTCGGTGAACATCCGAGATGATGAGGTGGAGTTTAGCATGATTTTGACCAACGGCGTCAGCGGTAGCAACGTGTTGATTGCCAACATTGAGGTACAAGCAGTGGGCGCTGGCGTGGGTGTCTTGACGGGCACGATTGTGAACATGGCCACGGCTGAGTTTGTTGCGGTTGGTGCGGGGCCCTTTGTGGCCGGCACAGTGCCGTATCGTGTGGTGGGTGCTGTGCGCCGCCGCAGCAGCATGAGTACACCAGAAGAGCTTGTGGAGGAGGCCGTGAAGGTGGATGAGCTTCTGGCTGGGGCACGCGCTGTGGCAGCACAGGTGCAGCACCGTCAGCGGCGCACAAGTGATGTCGGTCGCGTGCTGGGTGATTTCGTGGGGCCACGGGCCAGCACGAGCGAAGCCTATGCACCTGACGGGTTGGTTCAGGTTGTGGACGCATTGTTCATTTTCAACTATATTTTGCTGCGCTCGCCTGGTGCGTCGGCAACAGAGCGGGCACCGTATGAGGCGGTGTTGGCGACTCTGGGCAGTGATCCAGATGCACTGGTTGACATTGATCAGAACGGCCGGCTGGAGTACTTTGCCGACACGTTTTACCTCCAGGATGTGAGTGTGCAGATCAAGTACATGTTTACAGCCGAGGTACACGCACCAGAGCCCGGGGCTGATTGCTATACGGAGGTTCGAGTGAATGTGCACGTGATTCCCGGCGGCAGCTTGGACGCTTCGCGGGTGTTCTTCCTTGCTGATCTGGGTATTGATTCTGCCTCGGATGCAGCTGCCGTTCCATTGATGTCAGCCCATGTGGGCAATGGTACGTTGTTACCTGTGGATAAGACGGCCAATGGCTTGTTTGGGGCCATCTTGCAGCTAGATGCTGGTGCGGCCGAGGCAGCACTTGAGTACAACCAGACGATGCATGTCTACCGCGGCACCTTTGTGAGTCGCGTGGAGAATGGCACGGAGGTTGATCTTGGGGTGTCGATCGTGCAGGCTGTCCAGGACACGGCAGGCGAAATGTATGTCTTCTTCTCCGAGTCGTACACGGATGCAGGCTCAGGGCGGTTCGCAGCTCAGCTTGATGTCAATGCCTCTGTGGGTGACGAGTTGATTCTCATCCAATCCGCCAATAGCGGATACTCCCCACTTTTGAGCGCTGAAATCACATCTTCGACTGTGGCGTGTAAAATCGACAATGACCTTTGCGATTTTGTCAATGAGTATATTTCAGGCGACGATGCAGCATGTACTGATGTGCAACCTTGCGAAGCCGATGAGTACGTGTCAACAAATCACACCACCACTGACAATCGTATCTGCTCCGAATTGGCTGAATGCGACTACATGTGGCAGTACGTGGGTATCAATGAGACGGTATACTCGAACCGTGTGTGCTTCAACATTACGATTTGCAATTCAACTTCCTTCGAGCTGGTACCTGCATCAACGTACTTTGATGCCGTTTGTCAGGCACTGACTGTGTGTCCAGAGAACACCTATGAAAATGTGTCGGCGACATACACGAGTGATCGCATGTGTGCGGCCGTGCGTGTCTGCGAATTGGGTGAGATTGAGATTCAAGAACCCACGGCCACCAGCAACCGCGTGTGCGCGGTGGTGGATGGTAACAGCACCGTTGACGTTGATGTGGATCTTGCACCGGTGGCCGTGAGCAGCGTGTCGGTGATGACACCCGGAGATGGGTGGCATGTGCACGACGGCGGACGAATGGCAGCGCTGGCGACGGGCAGTCATACGCTGTCGGTCAAGACGCGCGACAGCACGGGTATCAGTGCATCGCGATCGGTCACGGTGACTGCTGAGCCGGCCGAGACGCTGGATGCGGTTTTATTGACGGAGGTGACATACAGTGATGATGACGCTCTGGCGGTTGTGGCGCAAGTGCGAGATGTGTATGGTCAAGTGGGTCGATCCTCAGCTACTGTGCAGGTGGACTTTGCACCGCAGGCCAATGGTCGCTCGGCGTTTACGGAGACCTGCTCTCTTTCGGTGGGCACGATGCGATGCACGGTGTCTGGCACCGTGCCTAGTGCGTGGTTGGCTGAGGGAGCTGTGAGCGATGTGCTCGTGGTGACGGCGCAGATCCAGGGCGTTGCCTCATCGACAATCTCACTGGGTACTGTTCAGGTACGGCCGCAGATTGCACGACCGAGTGAGGTTGCCAATCTCGAGGTGAAGCTGCCATCGACGCCCCTGGTGGTGGGGACCGACTCGGAGGATATTTACGTCGAATCGTCGTTTGCTCCACTGCTGCGAGCTTTTGGCGTGACGGTTGAGATCAGTGCCGGGGCGGACGTCAGCATTGTGGAAGTGACCCCGGAGGCGCCTTTTGACCAATCTGTGATTGGCACTGTTCAGACAATTACCTCGGGCGTGCGTGTGGCCTATGCCATTGAGCGATCAGATGTCGATTTGCTCACCCGCAACGCAGCGGGGCGCCAGAATCTATTCCGGTTCAAGCTGCGAACGAGCAGTGGAGCGACGGCAGGGGCCTCGGTCAGCGTTAAGGTGATGGCAGAGGAGCTGCGCGATACTAGCGATGGTGCCGTGTTTCCCTCTGGTTACAACAGCGCGCCAACGCCCGCGACGCTTCGGAATCATTCAGCGTGGCTCATGAGTGGCGAGGCCAGCCTGACGGTGGTGGCTGTTGAGGAGCGTGGCATGTTGTGCCAGCTGAGTGATTACATTATTGTGAATAACGCGCCGTTGACGGGTACTGAAGGCCAGGCTCAGGTAACGGCGACGATGCTGTGGAACGACGGCAGCAGCACAAGCGTGCCAGGTGCATCTTTGACTGTGCGCAGCGGTGATGTTGGTGCCTTGGGTGTCAGTGCCAATGGCGGTTTGGTGGCTGGTTCGGCGCAGAGTCACGGCAATGCGTCGGTGGCCATTGAGGCCGAGTATGGCGATTTTGTGTGTGGCGCTGCAGCTCGTGTTCTGTATCCCGAAGAGCCGCTTCAAATCAACGTGTCTCGAGCAACGGTGCGCCCCATTCGCGGCTGGTTTGCTGATGGTGACACGACGTGCAGCCAAGCCGTGTACCAGCGGGCCACCGTGCAGGTGATTGCAACGTATGGCTGCGCGAATGAGTGCACTGGCGTGACGAGTGATGTGACGTACCTTTTGCGCGAGGGTTTGAACACGTCGAACAATGCTGTGAGCAATGTTGTTGTGAGTGCAACTGGCCGTGGGCAAGTTGTGTTTGCCGGGCCTGGCAGTGCGACGGTGCTTGCTTACTCGAGTAATGGCGTGCTTTTGGGCGAGTCCATGACCATTGTGGCCAGCGACGAACAAGATCTTCAGGCCATTGAGGTGGATTTGGTAGCGGTTGACACGCTGACCCTGTCAGGGGCGACGAGTGCTCGTCTGTTTGAGCCTGTGCATTATACGTATGCGTATAGTGCATCGTCATTGACGGCGGAGGGCAGTAGCACGACTTTTGTTGCAGCCATTACGCTTGAGGACGGCAGCCGTATCGCGGCTGGTCTGGAGACCAACGGCGTGACGCTGTTCAGCGAAGACGAGAGCGTTCTGTCAGTATCTGGGATGACGGCCACGGTGGTGACGGGTGCCGTGTCCAAAGCAGGATCACTGGTGCGTGCTGTGTGGCAGCCCAATGGCGTGAGCAATGACTGCAACACGACAGCTGGCTTGGCGCTGGGCTATGGGCAAGTGACGGTGGCCCTGCCTGCTGCGACTGGGGTTTCTGTGAGTGGCCAGCCGACACGACTCGTGGTGCAGGGCGATCCTTCCAGCCAGGGCATGGCTGGGCAGGCAACCCAGTTCTCCTTGGGGGTGACGCTGGAGTTTGAGGGAGGATCGACGCGCTCGATGGCACGGGACACTCGTACTGTGGTGAGTGTGTCACCTTTAGGTGCACTAACTGTAGACCAGAGCGAGAGCACGGGGATTACAGTTTACTCAACCAACCAGACGGGCACGTTCAATGTGACGGTGACGTTTAGCAACGCTGCGTACGCAAACGTGAGCACGACAGTGGCGGTCACGGTGACAGCATATGACCGCCTGGAGGTGAGCTCTAATCCTGAGCCCAGCTTTGCGGGCATGAGCGAGAAAACGACACTTGCACCGTTGGCAGGTACTGAGCCCCAGCTTTACCAACAGTTGAGCCTTGGCACCACCATGGTCTTACAGGATGGGTTTGAGATTGCGCTGTCAACCTCGGCTGTGGCGTACAATTTGTGGGCGACGACAACGGCTGGCGATGCAGTGGCCACGTCTGCAGCGCTGGTGAGTGGCAGCACGTCTGTTGTGACAGGTACTGCCGCAGGCAGGGCTTACGTGCAGTGCACGTACGGGCCGGCCGGTGTGAGCAATGCCGACAGCCTGTACCCCTTGGACACGTTGTCAGATGCAGTTGAGGTTGTGAGCTTGGACGACATGACATTGACAGGCAGTGGTGTTTCGACGAGCGGCAGCACTGTGACTGTGACAGGGGTGCAGAATACGGCGCGCGTGGCAATGGTGCAGGTGGGGGCCACTTTTAGTGATGGCACCAAGTACACCTCACTGTTTAGCGGGTCTGCAGGGTCGCGGTCAGCCGTGTTGCCTGGGCTTGTGACGGTGTCGCTGGTCGGCACAGGTTTGACGGTGGATAACGTGACGGGCACCGTTTCGATTGTGGAGAACTCGCTTAGCGGCGTGCTTATCACGGTGAGCGCAACAGAGGTTGCAACGTCTGTTTCAGCAACGCTGGAGGCATTTGGCAATCTGGCGCCGGCTGCTGGGGATGTGGATCTGGGTAGCACGAGCGGTCCTGCAATTGGAGCACTGTCGGTTGGACAAACGACGACGGTTGCACTGCGAGTGAACACAGGTGCAGCTCGGGTGACTGCTTTTCAGGCCAGGCTGGCGCTGAATGCGTCATTGGTGCAGGTTGTGGGCGTGAGCAGCTCATACACTAGTCCGTCGGTGAACATCCGAGATGATGAGGTGGAGTTTAGCATGATTTTGACCAACGGCGTCAGCGGTAGCAACGTGTTGATTGCCAACATTGAGGTACAAGCAGTGGGCGCTGGCGTGGGTGTCTTGACGGGCACGATTGTGAACATGGCCACGGCTGAGTTTGTTGCGGTTGGTGCGGGGCCCTTTGTGGCCGGCACAGTGCCGTATCGTGTGGTGGGTGCTGTGCGCCGCCGCAGCAGCATGAGTACACCAGAAGAGCTTGTGGAGGAGGCCGTGAAGGTGGATGAGCTTCTGGCTGGGGCACGCGCTGTGGCAGCACAGGTGCAGCACCGTCAGCGGCGCACAAGTGATGTCGGTCGCGTGCTGGGTGATTTCGTGGGGCCACGGGCCAGCACGAGCGAAGCCTATGCACCTGACGGGTTGGTTCAGGTTGTGGACGCATTGTTCATTTTCAACTATATTTTGCTGCGCTCGCCTGGTGCGTCGGCAACAGAGCGGGCACCGTATGAGGCGGTGTTGGCGACTCTGGGCAGTGATCCAGATGCACTGGTTGACATTGATCAGAACGGCCGGCTGGAGTACTTTGCCGACACGTTTTACCTCCAGGATGTGAGTGTGCAGATCAAGTACATGTTTACAGCCGAGGTACACGCACCAGAGCCCGGGGCTGATTGCTATACGGAGGTTCGAGTGAATGTGCACGTGATTCCCGGCGGCAGCTTGGACGCTTCGCGGGTGTTCTTCCTTGCTGATCTGGGTATTGATTCTGCCTCGGATGCAGCTGCCGTTCCATTGATGTCAGCCCATGTGGGCAATGGTACGTTGTTACCTGTGGATAAGACGGCCAATGGCTTGTTTGGGGCCATCTTGCAGCTAGATGCTGGTGCGGCCGAGGCAGCACTTGAGTACAACCAGACGATGCATGTCTACCGCGGCACCTTTGTGAGTCGCGTGGAGAATGGCACGGAGGTTGATCTTGGGGTGTCGATCGTGCAGGCTGTCCAGGACACGGCAGGCGAAATGTATGTCTTCTTCTCCGAGTCGTACACGGATGCAGGCTCAGGGCGGTTCGCAGCTCAGCTTGATGTCAATGCCTCCCTCACCGAAGCTCAAGCTTTGAACCAATCCACATCGACAGTGACTATTTCATCAGCCAATATCGGCTATGCCCCCTTGCTGAGCGTCTTGCTTAATGGTTCAACTTCAACCTGCAAGATCGATAATGTGCTGTGCAACTTCGAGACACAATTTCTGTTTGGCGAGGCTGTGGCTTGCACCAATGTCACTATTTGCAACACCTCGTCCTACGTGGCCGTCAATCACACGTTGTTCGCGGACTTGTCCTGCGATCTCGTCACTGAGTGCAATTTTTCAACGGAATATGTTGCCGTCAATGCTTCTTACTACTCTGATGCAGTTTGCTCGAACCGGACGAAATGTGGCAATGATCAGTATGTTCAGTATTCAACAACAGTCTACGAGGATGATGCCTGTTTCTCTGTTACTTCTTGCGGTGATGGCGAGATCGAACAGGCACCTGCAACTGACACGTCCGATCGAATTTGCCTGGCCAAGTCTGCCAGCCGAGACACCAACGTGGGCGCTGTCATCGGAGGCGTTCTTGGTGCCATAGTAGTATTATTGCTGCTTCTCATACTTGTGGTTTTTTCACGTCGACGCAAGGTTCAAGTGGAGACCGACACGGTGTTTACTGCGCACAAGATCACTTACAATCCTGCATACGCGTCTTCATTCTTGAGCAATGATGATCTTCTCGAGTTGGGAAGCTGGAAGTTGGAGTCTTTTGATGAGGAGGCAGAGGTGGCCGAAACCAGCTTTGTTAACCCTCCGCCCGCCGTGTCTTCACCGGGTACAACGTCGGTATCGGAACCTCCTGTGGAGACAGAAGAACCGGTTGCGGCCCCGCCTCCCTTCAGCTCTAGCATGTTGTCATACGTGTCACCACCAGGTTTTACGGTTGACAATGCCGAGGTGCCCGAAGACACGCCGCTGGAATATGTCCCCCCTGCGTATAGTGGCCTTTGGGCGCCACTCCCCACTGACGAGACTGTCCAGAAACCAACTGACCCCTATGTTTCACCCCCGGCATTCACTCCAAGCCCAACACACGAGGTGACCGAGGCTACATCTGAGACGGGGGCAGCATTTGAGGCACCAGTCCCGCCCTCTGGCATGCCTGCACCCGCAGTCGCTGCACCACTACGTATAAATTCAGGGACAGGCGCAGCCGGCGATGCTGATATGGAGAGCGAGTCTGTGGTCGATGATGCTTGGCCCCGCACAAGTAGTTTGGACAATGCTGCTGCCAAGCATCGCTCGGGCTATATGGATATTCCTGCCACGGATGAGCTTGAGTTTGACGCTGAAGAAGCTCAGGCCATGGCATCATCACAAGAGAAAGCCACGGACAGCACGTCTCCGAGTGCAGCTGGACGGGGGCAAGCATCACAGTCATCGGCTGGAGGATTGCTGTCTCTTTTTGATATGACTGTGACTGCTGTGGAGGATGACGAGGAAGTCGTTCTTGATCTCGACATGGATGAGGCAGGCGAGGAGGCCTAATGCGAAAGTAGAGCGGTGTGCTTCTTTTTTTCGACCAGTTCATTGTTATTTTCCATTTTCTTTGTATTTTAACCAACGATTCACACGCCCTCTTTTTGCTCTACTGTGCCTTCACAAGAACGCAATGATTCTTGGCACACAAAGCTTATGAGAAGTTGTAAAAACAATCAATTGATTCAAAAACACAAACAGGCAAAAGAAGGAAAAGAACACGACCTTGCCTTTGCACACACAGGGGAAGGTGGCTGGAGAAGAGGCAAGGTCTAGAAACGAGGGCAAAAATACAGTCCCACGCACAGCGCGACACAATCGGGTAGGGGTGGCAATGATTTTGAGCCCGGAAGAGCAAAGACAACTTCACACCTCATCAGACATTACTAGTTTGCCATTTTAGTTGTTCACACGGCGAACCTTTTCATGCTTGTTCTTTTTGAAATGCCGCTTATTTTTGGCCGGACCTGCCTTGGCTCCAGCGCTGCGCGCACGGCTGCCATTCATGGATGACACCACAGCTTTGACACCGCTCTGCTTGAAAAATTCTTCGTCCACAGTGTTCACATAGGTTGGTTGGTGCTAAATACGAGGGCAAGAACAAAAGATGAATGTTGAAATGAGCAAGGATTTGTGAAAAAGAGAAGATAAAGCACATATGAAGAAACGACGCCATTCGAGGAATAGGTGTATGTTCCGCTAACCCTGGGACCGGAGATGGAAGCAGAGTCACTGTCCAGAAGTGCAGAGGCCTTGGCCATGGCTTCAGCTATGCAAAGCGATACAAACGTGAGTGAAGGAACCTCCGTGTGGCGCTGTCATGATGTATTTGGAAGGCGTGAAAGATGCGCAAAGACAACATACTTGGCACCATGGAGACAAGCTGTGGATAGCCAGGAGGTGGCTTACAAAACAGCAATTTACCCTGAAACCCAAGAATGCACCAATGATGAGCCTGTAAGCGACAAGTGCATCTAAAGAGTTTCGATTCGAAAGATGCACTCACCTTGACGTAGTCTTTCAGCACAATGCGGCCACCGCGCTGTACATCGGGCAAGCCACGGGCGTTCATAAAGCCGCGGGCAAAACTGAACGCGTTCAAAAACTCGTATGCAGTTGGCGGGCGGTCCACACTCTAAGCGCATCCCAAAATGTCAACTCATCGATGGGACCAGAACGAAGAGATAACCCAAAGAAAAGAGGGGTCATGACAAGAAAACAATGGGAATACCTCGCCTTCAGCTGGTCGAATGATGCGAATGCCATAGGTTGACTCGAGGATGTGGCGAGGGATGGTGTGGCAAACGTGGGCGCTTGGGGCTGTCTCGCATGAAAGTGCCAAGTAAGCGTACACGGGTACCAGGAGAAAAAAAAAAACATATGAGCAGATGTCAACGATCAGGAGTGTACGGTGAGGGAGCAAGAAAGCGCGAGCACTGAGCCACAACGTACGAATTGTGTCACGCAATTGATCAACAGGAAGGATGCCATTGCACACCAGCTCAGCCTTGGATTTGGCAAAGTTGGGGAATACGAGACCAGGACAATCGCAGAGCGTCATCTCAGGAAGAAGGATGGTCTGGAAGTGCTTTGTTTTGCCGGGCGTCGCTGACACGGAGACACGCTTTGAGCGGCAAATCGCGTTGATTGTCGAGGACTTGCCAACGTTGGGGTAGCCAACTAAACCAATGACTGGGTGTCGGTCTTCGCCCACACCCTCGGCCAATTGAAGCAACAGATCCATGAGCTGTGACACATCATAGAGCTGAGTGGGGTTGACCGTCAGATGTCGCCAAACATCAGTGTCCTCCTCAATGGCCCCGAGCGTGTCCTCCTCCTCGTCATCCGCAGTAAAAAAGTTAGAACCTGCTTGACCAGATAGCAGGCTTGCATCGGCCGCAGCTACGTTAAGATTAAGTCCACTAGAACTCGTGGTGGGTTCGCTGGCGGCCGCCTGGGCAGAGGCACCCTGCGCATCCTCGGCTTCGTCATCATCAGGTGTGGGTGTCTGGGCTCCATCGTCGAGATCGGATGCCGCATCGTGATCATCAAGCAGTCCCTCTGCATCCTGATCATCTGTCGGCTCGGTCTTTGCTTCATCCTTCTTGACCTCATCGTCCTCTTCATCGTCATCATCTTCCTCGTCTTCAACGGCAAGCGCTGCGAATCCACCCTTGCTCTGTGAGGATAAGTATCAGAAGCCTGTGAGCAGGATCCCAGAGAAGCAGTATCTGGCAAGGATGGGTAACGCAAAAGAGACAAACAGGAGGCAGGCAGAAGGGCGTCTGTTCATGGGCGGGATACGTACGCTTTGAAGTTTTTTACGAAAGGTATTGGACAACAAATCTAGATCCTCGTCCTTGACAGTCATTTCCTCCATGACGCGAGCTTCCTCTGCGGCCTCGTCTTGAGCTTGCTTCGCAGCTTCCTCCTTGAAAAAGCAAAACAGTAGGCGGCTAAGTGGAATCTTCACACAATAAAAACAGTTGCTTAAAAGAATGCTTGAGAAGAAATGTCTACCTCATTCCGTTGCGTTTCCAAGGCTGCGGAGAAAAAAACAAATGGTGTTCCTTGCTTGAGAAAGTAGTCGGCCCATTGAGCTCTGCCAAGTCAGGCGGCGTGCATTGATGGGACAGTGACGTGAGGCGGGCAGAGAAGAAGAAAAGAGAGAGAGAGAGAGAGGAACATCTCAAAACATGTCAGTACCCACCGCTGATCCTCAGAAAGCAAATCGGCTTTGTTGATAAGCAATAGGTTGCGCTTGGTGGAGTCAACCTGTGAAAAAAAAAAAAAAAAGAAAGAATAGTGAGCCAAGTCAGGCGTGAAAACAACAGAAGCACGTAAACTATGAACCAACCTCTTTCACGCAACCTTCAAGATCACGGCAGCGGAAGAGCAAGGGGTTGCGTGCATCGACGATCTGAACAATCACATCACTACACGCCATTGATATGTGAGCAACACACACCCCAGTTTGACAGCAACAATGGGAGAAAGCAAAGGGGTGTACGAGCCAGCATCAAGAGCCATGAACGAACCTGCGCTCGACGACACGCCACAGCTGACGCCAAAAATCAAGATTGCGCTCAAATGGGGTCAGAAGAAGATCAACGTTCTCTTGTAGGACCGCAAGCTCACGGCGCCAGTTCAAGAAGCTGGATATGTCAACAGAGTAAGCCACAAGTCTCAAGTACAAGCGATCAAGGGGGCAGCTCAAGCGCCAAGAAAAAAAAAAAAAAAAAAAAAAAAAAAAAACAGGCAACAAACCTTTCGCGCTCGATCTGTTGAAGCTCCTCGGCACTCATATCACGCGTCCAGGCTGGACGACGAGGAATGCGAAGATACTTGCGGTTCTCTCGTCGCGCGGCTGCGCCGCGTCTGTCAACAAGTGAAGGGCGCACAATGAAAGGCATGAGAAGTTTGCTTCAAGATGTGGCTTCCATTTCATTCGTGCTGAGAAGAGTCCCCCCGAAAGGAGCACTGCGTGTCAGAATAGAACAGCGTACTTGCGCATCTCCAATGAGGGCAAGGCATCATTGACTTGTTCAGTAACGACTCGGGCGTTTTCACGTTCTACGAGGGAAGCGCAGAAGACCGCAAGATGAGTCACGAGGCCATTTGGTCCTAGGCTCAGCACCACCAAGGCCGTCAAGAGTGTGACTGGGCTAGAATGCACGCCCGTTCTGGACGCATACCAGCTGTGAAATCGGTGCCGGCCAGCTCGGCGGTTGAGAGAAAGTCATCCAGAGCATTTTGTTCTGTCACGGACACGCCTTGCGTGTTGGTCCAGGAGAAGCCATCATCAAGGTCTGAAGTGTGAGCCTGAATGCAAAACCGAACAATAGAGCCAGGAGAACCAACACGTCAGCGTGAGTTGTGCCGGCCGACAGGCTCCAAATTTGCGTGAAAGAGTTGCATGACTGTCGGTGAGGGAGCAAATGGTGCGGTCTTAGAGTTGGGACAAACGCACCACACTGCGTTCGCCACTGGAGCCATGATAACCGCGGAAGCGGTCCTTGATGACAGCCTTGCCCAAACCCGAGGTTTGGGCTTGCTTCTTCTTGCCCCCCATGTTGATTGTGAGCCAGAGTCAGCCCAGAAACAAACAAAGACTCCTGTTCGTCGAGAAGACGGGCCTAAGAAACCAAAGCCCAAAGAGTGAAGGAGAGCAAACCAAACACTTGTCGCCGAAGGAAAGCAAAGCGATCACAGTGCTCAGCGCGCGCGACGGCGGGAACGCCTGGAAGCCGCAGGAAGACCGCGACACAGCGCCGACAGCGACGACAGCCAGCGAGCCACGTGACGAGAAAAAGCTCCTGTCACGCAAACGTCATTGGCCGCCTCACGATGCTCCCAAACCAGGCCATGCCCAGAAAGACCCAATGACGGTTGTGCATATGCCCCATCGCCGCTGATATCACCACCGCACCCGGATCATCAGCCCCGGGACCCACTGCCGCTGCCCTTTGCCCGTCACGTCACACACACACACACACACACACGCACCGTCAATGAGCCAACAAAGTCAGAGATATGTGTCGACTCTGGTTCAAACTTGCGTAAATTACAAGGGGCTCAACTGGGGCTTGCAGAGATGCAGCTTGGGGCTGATGCGACCGCGTGTGGCCTGTTGAGCTTGTGCAGAATGTCAGAGAAACAGAAATATGTGTTGACAACAGTTGTTGTCTCGGAAATCAAACAAGATCGTTTTCACTGCTTTCGATTGTGTGTGTGTGTGGGGCTTCGTGTGTGTGAGAGAGAGTTCCGCTGCGGCGGGGGCTCCAACAGGCATCTAGTTCCAGGGACGAGGTTGCAAGAGCCTGGATGGAGTGTACACGCGCAGCAGGTCGGGCACATAGTGCAGCGTCACTGGACGCGACAAGTAGTTGGTGCCATCTAGACTGTAGTTGACAGCATGTGACAAGGGCATGGGTTCGGCCACAGCGGTTTCCGCCTCTTCGCCGGAGGATGCCTCGGACGAGACGGGTGCTGGCTCGGCCTCAGGTGCTGGTGGCATTTCCGGTACCAGACGGATAGACTTCATGGGCGTGGTAGTGACAACGGCAGCATCCTCCTGCCAGGCTCCGCCCTGGAAATGCAACATGAAGTAAGCACGGCGCCAAGCAATGACGACAGGGCAAGAGTACAGAAGGGAAAATGATATCAAACCTGGCGCATGCGAAACACGCCACGAATCATGTCTAGCAGCGAGGCTTCAGAGCCACTGTACATCAAGGTCATGCCTTGCTGGGCTGAAGTGCCTTCTGTTCTCCAAACACAAGCAGAAGTCAGTCACCAACCACAAAGCCCACATGTGAACCAGAAAAGGAGGATTTGGGGTCGACGAGATGAAGAGGGATGGCTTGGGGTGTGGAGGAAAAAAAAAAGGCATCAAGGAAGTACGAGGGCGGCACCGACCGGGCAAGAGGCGTCGAGAGCCGCAGCACCAAAAGTCAGAGCAAGTTGCGATGACCGACGAAAAGCGCGTGGTCACCTCCATCTGTGAGCCATCCGCCCTACATGTGCAAACCCAGCCAAACGCCAAAAGGACCATGAGAAAAAAGCATGACAAGACTGCAAGAACATGCGGGGCTCAAGCTAGTCGCCATCAACTTGGTACTTGCCGCTCGCCGGTCAGCACAGCCTGGCAATCGCGCGCTTCGCTGAAATCCCAGATCAAGCCAACCAACGCTGCGACATCGTAGCGAGATTGATTGGGCCAACGGCGGATTTGACCGCGACGAGCAGCTTGCCCGAACATTCCCCAGCCCATGTGGCTCTGTTACACACACCGGCACAAGTAAAATTCAACATGACGCATCAGACGAAACCTGGCTCAAGTAGGGAGAGGAGGGCGTACGAACCAGGATGTAGGACGGCATCTCCGTGTCATCAAAAGCAACTACCATGCCAGGAACCGTGGTAGTACGGCCTTCCACGATGCCCAAAGCTGCCTCATGGGCCAGGCTACGTGGCACGAGACCACAAGGCGGCGAAAATTAGGCGGAAAGAAGAAAAAACAAACAAAAAAAAAACAGAAAAGGCCATGGCAAATAGCACGTCATACATGGTACGATCAGAGGAGTCGGTTGCTGTAAGTTGACGGAAGAGGTTGTTGGAGGTACCGACGGGCACAAGGCCCACGGGTTTAGTGCTGACAGTAGCGGCATCAGGTCGTTGCTTGAGTCCCGTTACCGCCTAAAGGCCGACCGCGAGCGCAAAAGACTGAGCCAAAAAAAAAAAAAAAAAAAAAAAAAAAAAAAAAAAAAAAGCGGGGGAAGCGGAGACCGTCCGGTCGGAGGAGGTGCTCAGGGGAGAAGAGGATGATGTAGTGATGCCGACCTCTTGCAGAAAGCCATCACCGCCCACAACCACGACGTCGTCATAGCGTGCCAAATCTATGGGGCCGCATCGGGGTGAAAGCCTGGTGAGTGCAGGCGGAACCACATTTGTAGACAGCTGTCACCTCGGACCACATTGTAGACGTGGCCCAAAGGTCATCAGATCTACCGTGTGGTGTCAGCACACACATTCATACCTTGGTTGTAAACGATTGTGCGGACATCCTCCCTACAAAGAGCACCAATCGTTTGCAAGCGCCGGGTGCACATGCGCAAAAGTTGAGATTGAGGCTGAGAGAGCCGAGCTTGAAGAAGTGAAAGCAGTTGAATGTGGATGCAAAAAGACAGAAGTGCAGGGCGCTGGCTTGAAATCGATACACACGTTTGCTTGATGCGGCGCACGTCAAAGTCGACGCCGGCCAGATGAAAGATGGGCGCCACTTCCTTGTCGAAGAAGGTACGGTTCTCGCCGTCGCCGGCTCGTGGATGCAGGACAACCCACATACGCCGGGGTTCTTGATTCGGGTCAAGCGACATCTGACCATAGTCCTGAGAAACAGGGACGCATTGAGTGAGTGCAGCGAGCTTTTGCTCTTGTGGGCTGGTGCGCTCGCGCAAGGCCAGCCGTACCCGTGCTGCTTCACAAAACGTTTCACGATGAAGCATACGGCTGAGGGGTTGCAGGCATGTGCATGAGCAAAACAAGGCGCTTTTGCAAAGTTGACGCGGGTCAAAAAGCCAATGGCCTGCGGAAGAGCCAAGGGGAAAGGCAAGCGCAGGCGCGAGAGAGGACACATGCACAAACGTACTTCCAGCGTGTCATGCCTGCATCGTAGATGAGGTAGCCAACACCCACGGCTGCTGCAATTTTTTTGGGATGATTGCGCACCATGCGCACAAAGCCACCGAGAGTTGGTGCCATCTTTCAGGTGTCCAGGAAACCAGCGCGCTCTTTTTTTTTTTCCAGGTCAGCAGGAGCGATACGAAACCGGTGTCGACGCAAGTCCAACTCGTTCAACGAGCTCGGTGTCCAGCGTGCAGGCACCCAAGCGGTTGCCCGTGCCCTTGCAACAACCCCCTATCAAATCAACCGGCCAAGCTACCGTCCACTCTTCAAGACCACCACCACCACCACTGCCACACAATCAACAACGCCGCCCTCTCAACCCGAGAACGACCTCCTAAATCCTGCAAAAGTGCGCCCAAATGTGCCGTCTGCAAATTTTGCACGTGTGTATGTACGTGGGTGTGTTAACTATTTTGCTTCTGTTTGTCTCTCAAACTCTCTCAATGTCTCTTGTGTCTCTCAAACTCTCTCAAACTCTCTCAAACTCTCTATCAAACCCTTTCAAACTCTCTCAAACTCTCTCTCAAACCCTTTCAAACTCTCTCAAACTCTCAAACCCTCTCAAACTCTCTCAAACCCGATGTCAGATGAAACGACTGTGGAACAACTCGCCTCGTCGCCTTTGGGCTCTTGGCTCAAGAGGTGTCAACTGAGAACAAGGGTGGTGTGAACCAGAGCCACGCGGGGTACATCTAGTTGGCCCGGCAAGTCGACGGTGATCAAACTCATTCCTACCCGATCAATTCCAAATCTATCAATTATTAGCATGAAAGTTTCTCTTACTGACATGGTCAGGTCATGATGGTGGGTGTGCCAACACCAACACGTTTGGGGGGTTAATAGACCAGAAAGCCGGCAGCACAGCGAGGCTCGGGCAAATCAACACTGGGGATCCAGGTGGTTTGATCAGGAGAGAGCACGTACGTCCGAGCCGATACGTGCGTGAAATTGGTACCACCCAGCAGCCACAGCTGGCCCTGGAACTGAACCATGCCCGCCGAGGCCAGCGCCTGAGGCCATGCTGCGCTGACGGACCAGGTGGTCCCGTTAAAGTAGGCCATGTCATGACGAACCACAGACCCGCTGACGGCACCACCTCCCAGGTAGATGCGATTGTTGAAGACGGCAGCCGCCACGGCTCGGCGGGGCCATATTGTCGAGCGCCCCTGACGCCATGTGGTGCCGTTGAATATGACCACCGAAGTGATGACCGACGTTGTGCTCGATGTCGTGCCAGCCAGCACATGGAGTTCATCTTGATACACGACCGCAGCATGGTCACTGCGAGCTAGCGGCATTGCTGGCAATGTAGCCCAAGCACCATTGCGGAGAGCAAAAACATGGGCCCGCGTGGCACCATCAGAACCACCCGTGAGAACCAACTCGCCTCGGAAAAAGACGCAGGCTGCCTTATGCCGTGGATCGGGCAGCGCTGGGCGGGTGACCCATGACAGGCCATTAAAGGACTGCACGTCGTTCATGATGCCCCCAAAGCGGCCCCCCGCCACGTACACTTCACCGGCATGTACCGCAACGCAAGCATCGGTACGAGCATCCGGCATTGCGGGAGCCGCTTGCCAGCCTTGGCCGTCAAAAATCCGCGTCGAGTTGAGGCGAAAGCTCCCGGTGGTATGTCCTGCCACCGCCATCAAATGGTTGCCATGCCCGTAGATGGACGCCCGTCGCATTCGCGAGGCCAGCGTGCTCAAGCGTTCCGCGTTGCTTTGCAGCGTAATCAGCGCCTCCGAGTGCGGGCCCACCTCCTGGCCGTTGAAGAAAACTCGCGCGGACTGACCGTCGGAGCTATGCGAACTGTTGATGTACAAATTCCCGTCTTTGTCGACATGCATGCCCGCTTCAATCAGGTTTGCGGCAACGACCTGCTGCGCAGCGAGCAGAGACACAGAAGAAAGAAGAAGCAGCACCACATGACCACCAACCCAAGGGTGGTCAGCCCCGGGCGAGGTCCCAAAGGGCATGATAACCGTGCCCACCCCCAACCCCACCCCCCTCTCCGACTCGCGGCAAGCACTGCCCACAAGAAGAAGCACACACCCGCACACCCCAGCAGAGCAAATGCGCTTTCAGCTTTGACAGCAACATGCTGACAACATAAAGGTCTTGATAAGTCTCATAAATTAGCACTAGTTTCTCGAATAAAACTACGCAAACTCCTCATGTCTCTGTAATAACTTTATGGCAGGTCGTTTCTTATGCACGTTGTGCTGCTTCGGGTGCTCGGCGCCAAGGGAGGGGCGAGAGAGGGCAGCGGAGCGGTCAGGGGCGCTGATCAGGTATGTGTGTGCCCGCGTAGAAAGTGATGCCATGGTTTGATGACGAATACAATTCTTTTACGGGTGATTTGTCAAGTTGTGAACAAGGAGGGGAACACGACACAGTCGCGAACGAGCCATGAAGAGTCATGGCAGAAGCCCCTGGCACGGGCGGGAAGAGGCAAAGGGAGGGCAGGCTGTCCATGGGCTACAGGTTAATGACTTCCCTTATGGCAAAGTTGTTGAGGATGGTAGTAGCATTGGCAATGCTCTCGGCGGGTATGTTGAAATCGGGATGATTGAGCAATAGGCCAACGCGGAACCGAGTAGTTCCTGGGCGGAAGGCCAGCTGGTTGGTCAAGTCATCAAACCAGGCCTCACCCGTGACACGTCCCACAGCGGTGCGAATTTGAGTTCCGTTGGCGGGAAGAATAATCGGGTAAACGTAGGTATAGCTGCGGTCGTGGAGCATGGCGTAGAGGCTTTGACCTTGCGCGGCAAGCAGGTCGCGCACCTCTGAAGGCAGGCTCAAAGCCAACGTGGCCAACGAGGAACTCGGCTGGGGAGTCTGCAGCACCGCACGGAGCGTTGTGGTTACCACAATCAAGGGCAGTTTGTCTGTGCGCCCTGCGTAGATGCCCAGGTGGATCGTCGAGTTAGAGGCTGCCTGGTACAGCGCGACGGCTTCGGCACTCGCATGCACCTGGAGCCAGGTGGCCATGACTGCTTCTATTGTCACTTGGCTCGCCACATTGCGCCGGACAAGGAGACTGGTGATTTGTCGCTCCTCGGCCCAGCAATCAATCAACACGTAATTGACGACACCACTCATTGGCACCAACGCCTGAAAGCTTCCGCTCAGCTCGAGGGAGGTGGTGCCCGCACGCACTCGCTCCGGCAGGGGATAAAACTCAGTGCTGAGAACGACCAGAGGCCCACGCACAACTGTAGAAGGTATGGACAGGGCGCCATACGGCTCAAGAGGGCCCGCTTCAAAGTCCCAAACCTGCCGACTCTTGTTGGCAGCGTCCAACTGTCCCAAAACATTCCATGCTCCGGTCCACACGGCACCACCCGCTCCACTCGTGAGAACCAGAGACCCCTGATCGCCAACTCCAATAGAAGCGTCACTGGTCTCCCCGGGGCACGCTCCATCAAGCATAGCCACTGCCAGCACCACCGCCAGCCATCGCTGCCGCCACCGCCGATGCCGCCGTTCCAGCTGTTGCATCTCATTGAATGTCAGAGTTGAATGCGCCATTGGTCGTTGAAGTGCGTTGACTTTTTGCAGCGAAATTGTGACTTTTTGTTGCTCTCATTAGCTTTTATGAATATGACTTAACACCTCCCTTTAAACATGATGTAGTGTATGTCAGACATGTTGTTGATGGCGAAAACTTTACGAGTTCCTGGTGTCATGGATTTTTTGATTGTTTTTTATGGAACGGCAAGGGTGGCGTCGCTGCTCGTGGAATTGATGCCCGAATCAATAGATTTGAAGCTACAGGCCACATGATGGATGGCATAATCAACACTCAACACTCAACACTCGCCGAATGTCCGGGCAGAGCGGTTCCAAATGCACGAAAGAAAGGCGTGCGAGTCACGAGCGCTGGCTTAGTTGGACATGTGGGTCTGGCAACCCTCGCATGCGCAGCGTCCGGTCACGTCCAACGCAAAGAGCGGTTTGAAGATGCCCAGGTCCATCATCTCGGCCCAATTCCAGAGGCGATTGCCAAAGGAAGGATGCGACTTCTTGAAGCTGGTGCCCTCGTCTTGCCGGCCATTGGGGTCGGCTGAGGTAGGACGTGGGTCCCAACCTGAACCCATACGAGCTGTCCAGTGGCAATGACCCACCACGTTCTTCGAGTTGAGGATCACTGAGACCTGGTTGGCGTACAGATGTGAGAGGAACTTGGCGACCGTGGCGTTGTCCACGTCGGAAAAGGCAGGATCCCCGAGATTGGTGGCGGTCGACCACTCGCCGATGAAGGTGGGCAAGCCCGCATCGGTGTACTGACTCCAGCGCGAGTCGGTCTCGGTCGCGTTGCAAGAACGTGCCAGCGCCTCATCCATGGTGAGCGGCCCGTCCCAGTTGTAGTAGTTGTGGTAGTCAATGAGGATGGCCGGCAGGGCCCCACTCGTTTGCTGGGCCTTGACCCAGGCGGCCATGCCGTCTTGGTTGGGGCTGATAAAGTTGAGGATCAGCTGCACGTCGAGCTTGGCCTCCGAAAACTGCTTGTGGGCAGATGGCGCAGTCGCCATGATGTACTGCTGGATCTCTGATTCGAGATTGTTCCAGCTCAGGCCGGGTTCGTTGATCAACTCGAGACCGACGATCGTGTCACTGTAGACCGAGTGCTGCTGGAGCCCGACGATGAAGGGGACAATGGTCTCGGTGACCATCTCGGCACCATATTCGAGGTACGTCTTGTCCGAGCTTCGTCGGGATTGGTAAAACCCGGAACTGGCGCACGAGGCCGAATTTGTGGCGGGTGATCCTTGCCAGAAGGACTGTGTGAAAAGGTGTGGCGATGGTTGAATGTAAGGCATGGATGCATCTTGTAACAGCATGGACGGCAAGTGATGTTCGGAAGGTAGGGGCGGCTGGAGCACTAACCTCATTAGCGTTCGCCACGGACCAACCCGAGTAGGCGGAGCACTTGCTGGCACCTCCAATCTGGGCATGGACATCTAAAATCACCTGCACACCGACACGAGTGAGCCGGCACATTGGCAGTGGACTGGCTCCAAACCGTGTGATGCGTGTTCATGATGGTTGGTGTGGGGGCATGAAAGGCCTGATGCAGTCGCGAGACGTGATCAACGGACCTTGATGCCACGATCCTTGAGCTCAGCCACGACCTCCAAAACGTGATTGACACCGCCCGTCACAAAGCCCTCAGCACTCAAGCCGTAGTTGTACATGGTGGTGTTGAAATCCGTCAATGGCGTGTCGAAGGTATGAAAGCCCACGGGTAGCCTCACGTGAGAGATGTTTGCCACAGACAGCATGTCGTACAATTCGACCGGGATATAGGAATTCCTGGTCAATGCGACCAGCACAAGGTAAGTGGATGGACGGTGTCTTTATGAAGCAGCATTGCACCCGGAATTTTAGACCGAAAATCAAAGACGAACCAGTGGTTTCGAAACGTTTGGATGGCGTAGTCAAGACCATCCTCCTTAATCAGCTGGGCGACAAAGTCGGCCTCACATGCAGCTTCAAACTTGTCGTACATCCAGCTTGTCTCCAAGATGAACAAACCACCAAAGTTGACGCCGTTGATAAAGGCAGAGGTGGTGGTGGCCAATGACAACAAGGCCACTAGCTTGAACAGAGAGGTCATGCTTGCGGTGGAGGTATGTCCAGCTCTTCGGCTGCTCTGAAAAATGCCAGTCAGCTCTGTGGAGGCTGGTCATCCGTTACAGGGCAGACGAAAAACACGCGAGCAAGCTGAGTAAGTCGATGGATTGCAAGCAGAGGAGAAGATCGCAAAACACCAATGCTTGATCTAAGAAGTGAGCATTGCTCAAGCCTGCACAGTGATCGGGTCTTCTCTAATCTCATGCAAGCAGATGGCACGCCCAGTGCCCAACTGTGCACGCACCCCAAGTTTTTCAAAGATCCCCAAAAGGGTCTAGGTGGTCAAACGAGACGCAGGCACCAGGCCCGACCAGGTATTCTTGACTGATTATGACAACAAATCGAGTCCGACCGGACGCCTGCCCCAAACCCGCATGCGCAACAGGGAGGTAAAACAGACGTACGCACGCACGCACGCACGCACGCACACACACAGAGACGAATCGGCACCGCCGGCAACAGCAATGACGTAATCGGTCGCACTGACACTTGGTAATCTACCCGTGAACCAAGATAGGAGGGGTGTGTCAACTTTGGTGAATCGTCCTTTAAATTGTAAATTTTGTCTTGTAATTTTACATTTGTTGGATGAAAAATCACAAGCGTGCAAGTGTGTGTGTAGGAGATTTGTAAGCTTAAACATTAAGGACTTGAAGAGATGTGTGTGAGTGTGTGTGTGTGTGTGTGTGTGTGTGTGTGTGTGTGTGTGTGAATTTTCGTCTTTCTCTCTCTCTCTCTCGCTCTCTCTCTCTTGAGAGACGTGATGGCACAAACGGCAGCCGGGGCTTCGGCTCCTGCACCTTCTGGCATGATGATGGCCCCTGTGCCAGTGACGGAGCTGGCACTGCGTGCTACCCACGGGAATCAGAAATTTCTGGTGCGTTTGTTTCATTCAAAACCTTGCCCGGCTCGTCCATGCACCCCTCCCGCCTGCCGCTCGCAACAGCAACACGTGGGAAGCCTTTATGTGTGTGTGAGAGATGGAACGTGTTGTGCTCGATGGACGAGCGTCTGGCAACCAAAAGATGGCAGCGGGGATCGGCTGCTGCATTTGATAATCTAATGGGGAGGGGTCTGGCATTTGCACATGGGCAATGCCAGAAGGGTCTGGGCTGTCGATCCGATCTCGCCTGCGATGCCATTTGACTGCATTTACGTACTTTTTTTTTTTTTTTCTCATTCACGTTCTTGTCGCCTGCAGTTCACGGCCTCGGTCTTTGACGACACGGCCAACTTGCCCAATCTGATTGCTACCCAGTACCAACGCAGTTTTAACAAGTACGCGACTGACGTGAATTCGTTTGTTTGTTTGCTTCTGCTGGGTGTGTTGTTCCGGTTTGGGTTGTGTTTCGAGACACCGCATCGTCTTGCTGATGAGGTTGGCTGCTCTGCTGTGCGACTCAAACGTCGCCCCCTCGCAGGCCCATCAAAGTCGTTTCGGTCAAGACTGCCGATGGTGCACTAGTGGGCCCAGGCATGCGCGTTCAAGCTTTGTCCAACCTGCAGGAACTGGTGATCACCACCACCCAGGGCAAAGATGCGCAAAATGCCACGACCGCCACCCCAACTGCGGCAAACTCGGGAGCTGAACCCTCAGCCAAGCGCAAGAAGCGGGCCAAGGCCAAGGTCAAAGCTCAAAATCAGGGTCAACCTACTCCGGCCGCTACTCCGGCCGCTACTCCAGCCGCTACCCCCGGTCGCCCAACCTCTTCGGTTGCCCCCGCAGTAAGCACGCCAGCAGCAGCACCCGAACAAGCCCCGAAGCGCCGTGGCCGTCCCAAAAAGAATTCTGCCCCCGCAGATTCCACCACCCCAGCCCCTGAAACCAGCAGTGCACCTCCAGCTGTTGCAGAGGCCCCTGCTCCCAAGAAGCGTGGGCGTGCCAAGAAGCAAACCGATGCGACCACCCCAGCCACAGCCACAGCCACCGCCACCGCCACCGCCACCCCGAAAAAAGCCACTACCACCGCCACCCCAAAAAAGGCCGCCTCCAAGGCCTCGGCCAAAACCTCTGCAGCTGAAAAGGACGCTGCTCCTGAAGCTGAGGCTCCCCCCAAAAAGCGACGTGGCCGCAAGCCCAAGGAAGCAAGCGCTGCCACCAACCCCGCGCCGTCTCCTGCCCCAGCCCCGCCAGGTCAGACTACTTTCTCACCCCTTTCCCTTGAAGACATCCAGTCAAAAGGTGCTGTGTTGTGCTCATGTGGTTCGTCCATCCTCACCAATGTCCGTCCCACCCTCCCAATGACTCGCGATTCTATCATGGTCGTAAAGTACCGGAAGCGCCCAAGAACACGCGCAAGGCTCTGCCGGGTGAGCCCGCCTGTCTCATCTGCAAGACCTTTTTGCCCAACGTGGACTCGGAGGATCAGTGCCCCAACTGTGGATTTGAGGGTGCAGGTGTTGACGCACGTGAAAAGCGCTTGCTGGAATCTGCCTCCCAGGGAACATCTCAGCCAACTGTCGTTGCGGTACGCTCGTGAACCTACCACCATGGGTTGTCTTGGTTGTTTGGTTGTCTTTCTGTCCCTCCTCCGCATTTTGGAGATTGGTTACATGCTGTTTGGTGTTGGTTGTCATGGTGTCCTGAATTGGGGATTGTTGAGCAAGGGCAAGTCGCTGCTGTTCTTCCGCACTAGAGCGAAGAACCCAAAAAAAAAACAGGCCGTATGCTTGTCTTGGTATCGGCCCGATGTCTGTTGTTTTGTATGTAAAGGGTGCCCCTTGTTTTTTTTCAATGTTTTTGCATGTTCAGGCCGCCCCTGACTTGACTGGGTGTGCTCGGCGGCTCTCCGCCACGATCTTGAAACAGTTGTACTTCTTGCTTCCACCACCCTGGATACCACTGTTCACCATCCCCTTTCCTTTCTTGACCCCGCCACCTCCTGCCCAACGCACATACAATCGTGTTCAAGTCGTGGCTACCCCTCATCACATCCATGACGGTGCGCGAATGCATGTAGACGCCCACGACCCCTGCGAAGAGCACCGAGAAAGCAAGCCCTAAGCCGGCCAAGTCGACACAAGCAACACCCAAGCCTACCCCCAAGCCTGGTATGGACCTGGTCGTTCTGAGCCTAAGGCTTTGCTTGTGTGCACAGCAGAGTCTCACTCCTCCTGTTGTCACTCATGTCAGCCGACTCAGGTGCTCAAGAGGTGAGCACCCCTGCAGCCAAGAAAGTGGCAAGCAAGCAGCCTTCTGATTCTGAGGATAGCGAGGATAGCGAAGATGACCGCGATGACGAGAAGCGTGATGCCAGCGGTGCTGAAGAAGAGAGCAGCAGCAGCAGCAGCAGCAGCAGCGATGGTAGCAGCGATGGCAAGGCCGATGCCGCTGAGCACCAAGAAGTTGTTAGCGCAACGCCAGAGGTCACCAAGAGCTCGTCCATGCCACCGGCCAATGGCAAGGTCGCCTCACCTACCGCCAAGACAACTCCAAGCAATGACAGTGAAAGCGATAGTGAAGAGGATGGGAAGGATTCCACCTCCTCCGAGGACAGCGAGGAGAGTGCTGATGACGACGCTGCGGATAAGGTGTCGACCAGCAAGACCGAAGTGTCGGCTTCAAACAACAAGGAGGCCAGCCCCCCAGCCACCCGCAAATCTACTCGCGCCGCTACAGCTGCCGCTACAGCTCAAAAAGCAACCACGCGGCGAGCGGCTCAAAAAGAAAAGGCCTCTCAGGAGTCAAGTGACTCGGAGGATGATTCGGAAGACGAAGCTGACGGTAAGCAAGCTGCCGCTCTTGACAGCTTGGCCATTCAAAGTGGTTGTTTTGATCTCCTTGCTTCTTTGTCTCTTATGCTTGCACTTCACTCACTGCTCCATGTCCTTATGTCGCACGGATGCGCCTTAGGTCTTTTCAACGATGCAGCCAAATCTAGTACGTGCTGGTTTGTTGCGATCTAATTCCGGTGAATGCCAAGCTTTGAAGTTGCTGACCGTGTTGGTGCTGGATATGCTACCGCGCAGAGACCAAGGCAACCAAGCCCAAGCCCAAACGTGTCAAGGCAAACCCTGTTCTGAAGAGCATTGCTGCTGTGAATGACCAATGGTACGTCGGAGGACTTGCGCAGCATTGAGTGCAACCTGTCCTGTAGACAGCCCAGGAAGGCTTGGAGGATGGCGCAATTCTGGTAACGCTTCGGGGATAACTGCTCCTTGTGTAGGGCGGAAGAGCAGGTGCACACCCCGCCACCGAGTACTGGCAAAAAGAGCGTCGGTCACAGGTACGGTGCTCCTCTTCACACCACATCTTTGACCATGGCATGTTGTGGTTGTCGAATCGTCTCGACAATGCACTGGATCAACCTGCGCGATGACGCTAATGCGAGATGTTGCTGGATACTTGTCTCATTCTTGATAGGGTACTAAGCCGTAAAAAAGCCAATGGCAAGAAGTAGATGTGCCTGTCTTAGTCTTGACAAGGCAGCCGAGCGGACGAGAACATAGCTTGAGCACTGTGCTGAAGGGATTCTTCTTCATCCTCCATATCATTTTGCAAGCGAGACCCGCCCCCATCTGGGTTGACGACATTGACATCTGGCAAGATTGTGAGGGAGGAGATTGATAGTTTGGATGTTTGTTCATGTGTCGTCTTTCGTTTTTTATGCCCCATCCACTGTCCGTGGATAAATCCATCATTCTCACCAGCGGTCTCCCTCCCTCTCTCTCTTTCGTCCCTGCGGTAATGTTCATGGCTCTTTATTTCAGTCACTTCCCTTGTGTAAGCCGCACCATCAATAAATTTGATGAATTTCTTTTATAGATAGAATAGTCGGCCAACAAAAGCTCGTCGAGTCGTTGACAGGGGCTTTTGCCTCGAGCGGAAACGGCCCCGTCGTTGACAGAGGCTTTTGCCTCGAGCGGAAACGGCTCCGTCCGGCCGACCAATTTCCGGCCGACCAATTTCCAAAAATTTACACAATTTTTCATGCTGTTTTTTTTTTTTTAGCTTGATTATCAGTACTTTGAGAGAAATCAAAAAGCATTTCGGGATTATCTTTCGCGTAAAGGCAGAGCCCTGCGTGAATGGCTGCTTATGCTTTTGCCTTCTTCTTTTGATCAAGCCACACAAGCAAACGCGGCAAACGATTGCCAAGTTGGCCATCGAGAAACTTTTTTGAACCAGCATGAACATCAGCCGCCGGGTGAACACTTTCTGCTTTTTTGTGAACATGATGGGTATAAATTTTTCCCTTCTTCAGAAGAAGAGCACCACAAAGCAAATTGTCAACCCAAGCATGTCAACGGAAAGCACGATTAATCGGACAGAGCCCGAGGCTGTTGGCCGCTAGTTGCAGTGAAACAGTACGTTCAAGGACAAGCATTTGGCCGCCAGCGGTAAGATAATTTAGGCCACATGATCCTAAAGATGAAAAGGAGGCGCCGAATAGGCGTGGATGGCTATACGCTCTTAGAACGTCACCGTGTCGTCACACTCGTCTGCGGTATGACCGTAGAGCTCGCAAATCTCACAAAAGTTTTCAGCATCCACACCAGGGGGCGGCGTGGGCCGGGGAGCCTTGGCTTCCTGGCTGACGATTGCGTTTTCAACAGGTTCGTCTGCTTCCTGCACCTCACTAAGGTCGGCCGTCTCGCTGTGGCCGGCGTATTCACTGGCTGCATTTGAGGTTCGGTGGCTTTGAAAAGCAGAAGCCAGGGCAGCTGCCGTGTCGGTCAAGTTGACTTCGGACATGTCCAAAATCAGTTTCTCGCCATCGTCGTGAATGCCCGCCACACGCGATGCAGCAGATCGGGCGGCAGGGGACTGGCTACACATTTCCAAAAGCTGAGAGACGTGAGCCAGGGGGTCATCGTCTACGCCATGCCCCACCTCCGACGGCGAGGCCGAGCCCATGTTAGTCTGGAAGGCCTGCTTGTAGCGTTCTGCCTCTTGCTTCCACATGTCTACTTCACGTAGCGCGTCCATCATGCCCTTTTGTGCATCAAACATGTCCATCTAGCCGGCCATCACACATGGTCATTCCGTGTATTAACAGTCAGCAAAAGTCCAACCCAGCAGATGTACAAACGACGCAAAGCAACAAGCCAAACCCGAGGTTTATGAAAGAACAAGCAAGGCACACGGTGTCCACCAGCGGGCGCCTTGCTTACCTCGCGAGCGGCCAGCTTGTCTGAGGTGGACTCGTAGAGCTCGACGGCCTCGTCTCGCTCAGCTTCGATGGCATCTGCGGCAATGGCCATGTCCTCTAGTCGCCACTCGTAGCGATTGATCATGCGGCTCAGCTAAAACAATGAAAAACAACGTACAGAATCATGAACAAACAAACAAAGAAGAGAAAAATAACAAGAGATGAGGCGTTGGAATTGCAGCTGGCAAAGCAAGGGCTGCTGCTCTTTTGACGCCTTGACAAAGCACGTCAGCAACTGACCGCCTTCCATTCTCGGATATGCTCATCGGCATAATGACATGCTGTCGAGGCTGCCTTGCGGGCTTCATCCAATTGCGCCCGAAGCTCGGCAATAGTGACTCGTTGTGCGTTGATAGTGGCCTGTAGCGAAGCTGTGCTCTTGCCGGCATCCGCGGTCCCATGCGAAGGCGATGGGGGTGGTTGGAGTGAAGAGCCCGATGTTGGTGTTGATGCTGGGGCAGAGGCCTGCGCGGAAGGTGAGTCTGTTGCCACAGTGGCTTGTGCTGCCGCGCGCAGCGCTGCAACTTCTTGCCGCAATCGGTCATTCTCAGCTTTGAGATTGCTCTGATCGGACAAAACAGGAAAAGCGGGTTAGATTGGTGTTCGTTAGCCCATGGGCGAGGTCATGGGACTTCTGTACCGCGTCATAGGTATCTTCCGGGGTCGAAGCACGCACGCCTTCGTCTTTGTGCTTGCTGAACATGGGCAGGCACGGTCACAAGAAAGTATCAGTGAGTGTCCGGTGCTCATCAAGTTGATAATGGCAAGAATCAATCATCATCCCGACATCATGCCAGCGTTCACAGGGCAGATGCTATGCAGGGCATTGATCAAGCTCAACAGCAGAAGGATAGACGGAAGGAGAGGTACAAACATACTCGGTGGCGACAGCAGCCATGGCTAGATTATTGGCCAACAGGCGGGTGCTCTTATTGGCGCCTGCAACCACATGTATCCGCGGGAGAAATTTATACGACATGAGATACCGTTCCGGGTGGCAGTGATGGAGTGGAACAGTCAGGGAGGCCGTGAGGTGGCGAATTGACGAGCAAGAGACTACCGTGATGCGTACGCAGATCAATGGTTGACGGGGCAATCTCCACGTCTCTTGCGCGTGTAAAAATGCCGTGCTTGGGCTCACAGGTGAAGTAGGTATTGCCTCCGACTGTGCCGTTGTGCTTGCCACCTAGAGGAAAAAAAAAAGGTCAAGCGGACGTGTTGACACGCGTGTATCAGTGGAAGATGCAAAACAAGCTGAGAGGGCATGGGTCGGAAGCAGCTAAGTGAAGGACGCACTGGGAGTATTCAGCTCGATGCCAAACCAAAGGCCAGGCTCGAGGTGCGTTTCACCCACAAAGCGGACCGTGCCAACCATTTGCTTTTTGACCACTACACGATCCCCTGGCTTATACTGCAAGCAATGGAACAATCGGCGAGGGGTCAGCTCGACAAGCGGCAAATTTATGACAATCTACACCTGTCGTCCATGTGATGAGACACCATACCGGATGTTGCTTCGTCAAGCGGCTTTGTAGGGTGAAAAGGCCATGCTTTGGTGGACAGCCGTCAAAATACTGGCGACCTTTAACAGTGCCGTTGTTTTTGCCAATGGGCTCGTCCATGAGGAGGCCGACCCAAGTGCCCTTGGTAAAGTCGACGGGACCGTAATACTTGATTTCAGCTCCATAGTATTTGTCGACCAGGACGCGGTCGCCAACTTGCCACACGGGACCACCGTTGACAAGAGACAAGTTGGCACCATCCATGGTGGGAGTTGTCGGGGTGGAGGACTCCTTCATGGCGTTTGAATGACGGGACAGCGGTCTGAGCAGGGAAGCTGTTCGCTCGCTTTACGAAGCCAAAGGCATGCGCTAGGACGCGTTGACAACTTGGAATAATGTTCTGACGGCATTAAGGGGACAGGTTGACAATGTAGAGGCAGCGCTGGTGGGCGAGAGATGGTTTGTGTGGTCGTCTCAAAAAAAAAGAAGAGGTATCCTTGCAATGAAAATCCTCATCAGGGACACTCGGGCTGAGGTGCAGCACCTAGAGCATGGCGGCTGACGCAAACGCTTGTCTAAGAAGAATACACGCCAGACCAGGCACTTCCAGGCACGGTTTTCCAAGTTGCTGCCAAAAAAAGACGAGGCGTAGCGGTTGGAGGCTGGACCTGCGGCAAGGGGGTTGAAGAAACGTGAGAAGTGACACGTGTATCAGCATCAACACATCAGCAATTGCCTGCGTGGCCACAACGCTGTACGCCCATGCATAATGCGGGGGAGATGGCAATGTAAAACAAGCAAGCGGCAGCTCTTTCCCGCGTCCGGTGCCTGCATCCAGGCATTGCGACCCGGAGCGCGAGCGCACTGAACGCGTCGCAGGCCACACCATCAAGCTCACACGTTCACAAACCCCCCGTACCTCTCCCCCTTCCCCCACTCCAGACCACGTGCTTACCAAATAAACAGGAGCGCCTAAATTGAGGCTATCAGGGGGCTCTGCTCTGCAGTCATACAGCTCAGAGGAGGCGCTGCCGTTTCTCCTCCAGCAGTCGCAGTCACAGTCACAACAACAACAACAAAAACGAAAAAAAAAGCTCAAAAAAGGCGCTGTGAGCAAAACAATAAAATACAACAGCAAAACAGTGTTTTGCAACACCATTTCCTGTCCTCTTTTGACCCGGTCCCTCTGTACTCTTAAAGGTTTAGTATTCTGAATTTAAACACTTAAAGTGAAATTAGATCACACATCATAAAGTGAAAGTGTGATAAATAATGCACTAAATTATTACGCTACGTGTGTACTTACATCTGGTCAGACGGAGCGAATGACATCTGGTAATTGATCTGACATGCTGACAATGGGGGTCGGGCAGTGGAAGGTCGGTGGGAGGAGGGGAACGAGGGCGGCTTTGGTCGCGTTATCGTCGAGCGGGCGCATGTCGTAGGGGTCCGTGTCCGTGTTGTAGAGCCTAATGGAGGTCGACCAGGCCGCGAGGCGGGGGGTGAAGGAGTATTGGGTCAGGTTTAGAATGTGCGAGGGGAGATCAAAATGATAGGGGGAAGCTGGTGGTGGATCGTGGCAGCTTACAGCACTTGGTGGCCTTGGACCATGTAGCGGCCGCGGGCGGTGCTGGGGACCCCGATGCATTCGCCCTTGCAGCAGATGAGCTTGAGAATGCTGCCATTCAGCGCCTGGACGACCATGCGCCAATTGTAGGATTCGGCGGTGACTGCCGCCGCAGCCTCGGTCACTGGCGGGGCAAAGGCCGTGGCTTGCAGTCCCGAGGATACAAAGCTACGGTAGGATCGGGCACCCGCAACATCACCCTCGAGCAACGCCCGCAGCGACTGCGTGGTCATGCCCTGGTCCGGCGAAATGCCTGCGTAGTCGAGAAACGTGCCGGCCAGGTCCATGGTGGCCACTGGCCGGTCGCTGACCGTCTGTTGTACACCGCGCAAGAACCTTGTTGTGAGAGTGGCTCGATGAGTTTGGGCAAACGCCAGGGCATCCGGTCGATAGCACGCACAGAATTGGCGCGGACAGTGAGGCCCATGCACAAGAGGGGGACGGACACCGAGCCTTGCCACGGCATCGTCTTGCCCGTGTCTTGATGATCCCACAACATCTCGCCGTGGTCAGAGGCCACGCAGGTCAGTGTGTTGGCACGCTCTGCCTCTGGCACCGCAGCCAATACCAGGGCAAAGAGTCGGTCCAAGTTTTCCAGCTCAGCCGCATAGTCACAGCTATCGCAGCGCACCCCACCCCCCATCAGGCAGTCTCCATCTAATGGCCATCAGCAAACATGTGTGTGGGGAGCGGGGGGAACGTACCGTCTCCCGTTGCTGGGTTCGTTGGTGCGAATACAGTGCTCGGGCGTTTGGATGTCGGGGTTATCCACGGGTGCAGGATATGAGCGATTGGCCTGTGAATCGTGCTGGCTGGCAGTCACCAGAAAAGGCGAGTGAGGCCCAGGGAAGTTGACCTGCGTCAACGTGGATCAAGTGGTGATGAGGTTCAAGATTGAGAGCACTCGATGAGCCATGGCAAGACAAATTTCGGCGGGACCGAAGCCTAGGGGAGCACAGACCTGCAGAAACCATGGTTGGCCTGGGGGTTTGCGTTGTAGCAGCGTGATGGCGTTTTGCGCCGTCCAGTTGTCTTCGTAGAGCTATGGTTCCAGCACACACCACCATCCAGTCATCAAACGAGTGCCTTAGGCGACCTCGCGCCATTGCATGTGCCTTGATGCGGTAGACAATCTCTCCCCCTCCCATCATATAAAAAGGGACACAGCAGCACAAAGAGGTTGGTGCTGCGGGTTGAGGGCTGGGTGCGAAGGGCTTACTTCGTCTGGAAAGGAGCGGCGATCACAAAGCGGGCTGGTGTGGTTGATGGCTTCGGTCATGCAAGCGTAGTGTGCTGCCCATGCTGAAAGGCGGGTGCCATTCTGAAGGGTCACCTGATGATCTTGAAGCATGTAGCCATACATTTCGTGTGGTGCGGGGTACGTGTTGATCACATCCTCCTTGCCACTGTACCGTAGCCCTATAGGAGCATTGGTAGAGCTGGGTATAATGCGAAGAACACACACACACACACACACACACACACACACACACACACACACACACACACACACACACACACACACACACACACACACACACACACACACACACACACACACACACACACACACACACACACACACACACACACACACACACACACACACACACAAATACTGCTCCTGCCCAGATGCAACAACATCTTTTGTGTCCCAGTCTTCTTGCCCCTCCTACAGAATCGTGTGGGTGGTGCACATACCATCGGAGAAACCAAGTGCTGCCATGTGCTCCGTGCCATTGCGTCCTGGCTGGGTGGCCTGCAAAACGAATCTTTCCATTAGAGCGTAGGAGGGGGGAAGGGGCCCATGCTGTTGATCCTTGGAGGCCTGACCTTGGTGAGGTCGTCCTTGCCAGCGGTCATGACATGATATCCCCCTTGATCACGCAGTAGGCGGTAGAAGGTGGGGATGGAAGTATTGTAGTCGTTGCAAAAGTTGCAGGCCACACCGGCTCGATCATACTCGCGTCCAGCGGCCAAGCAACTGCGGCTCGGCGCACACACGGGTGCCGGCACAAACGCCTGCGATCCGAATCGAGGAGAGTGCGGGTCACCTCACCTCGGGCAGCCCAGATCATGGAATGATTGAACGAGGGCAAACATTGGTAGCCGTGACATCTTGCCTCACCTTGGTAAAGCGGGTGCCGTTGGCGGCCATGGCCCGCAGTGTGGGCATCTGCAAGGCCAACCGATCTGGTTCGGCAGCATGGGTAAAGGTGTCCCAATCAAACCGCCATTGATCGGGGAACAAGAGCAAAATGTTGGGGGGCTGTGGACCCGCCATTGCCATCACACCATTCTGGCCTACCAACAGCACCAGCACCAACACTGGTACAAGCATCCGCCCCCAGCAGCACCACCCCGCTGGCGCAAACGTTCCTGCCGCCCATCGCCACGATGTTTGTGCTCGTATCACGGTTTGTTCAAAAACAAAATAAAACATCACACGAGAGAGAGAGAGAGAGAGAGAGAGAGAGAGAGAGAGAGAGAGAGAGAGAGAGAGAGAGAGAGAGAGTTTGAGAGAAAGAGAAAGAGAGGAAGAATTGGTTTGGTCGGTTTGAGAAAGAGAGAAGTAAAGAGAGGAAGAAGCGGAAGAGAAGGAGAGGGCGGTATCGATGGCTCTGACTCATACGTACGGCAGCGTGAGGGCTCGAGTATGTCGATGTGTTGGATGTGAGCGTGTGTGGTGCGCGTGC
>NW_001865084.1:164450-166593 GCF_000002865.3 Monosiga brevicollis MX1
GAGCGCTATACGCATCAGTTTGACTCGGAGAGTCAAAAGGGAGTGCCTCTTACTGCAGAGCTGTAGGTCGTCATTCTGCTGGCTGGATTTTTTTTTTTTTTTTTGTTGTGCCAGTGACCATTCCTTTAAATCTCTCAGAAACCGACCGAGCGTCGTGCATCTTTCAAAGCATATTATGTTCCAATTTTAATTTGGATATGTCTTGCGGTTCGGGACTCTGCCCCATAAAGGGAGGGGGGTGTTGCAAAAAAAAAAAAAGGGCGAGACGAGAGAGAACAAATCGGCAAAGTAAAAAAAAAGAAAAGAAAAAGAAAGCACCGCTACGAAGACCACGGGGGCGGTTGGGTCAGTGGCGCTATCAAAGAGATATAACTCTTCACTAAGGTTGGCTCAATAGGCCAGATGAGGCCGGGGGAACAATCGGAAATGGAGGAAGCTACGCAAAGTTAAGCCTTTCGCCTGATACCTCCAAGGGCCAGGCCAGAGTTACATAAAAATAACACAGCCGAAGGCCGCAAGAGGCCATGGCAACACGTGGAAAATGGTTAGGCAAACTTTTGGGCGCCCTGTGCTTCCAGCGACTGAGCGTCAATTTGCACGCCTCGAATGCGCAGGCGGGTCAGCGGCTGTCGGTGACCTGCGATCGGAACAGAATGTGGGTGAATGAATCAGATTGTACAAAGTGAAAGAAGAAGAAGAAAAAAAAAAAAAAAAAAAAAAAAAGCAAAAGCAAAAGCAAAGTCGAGGCGCTATCGGTACAAACCTTTCTTGCGAGCATAGCCTTGGCGCCTTTTCTTCTTAAAAGCCACGATCTTCGCACCCTGGACGTGCTCCGTTACCTCAGCCAGCACAGTGACAACGTCCGTCCTAAAAAACGGCATGCAACGCAAGCAGCCGCCATCGAACCACAGCAAAATGATTTTCCGCGCCGCGAATTGCCCAGCCAAAGCTTAAATGGGTATGCATCGTGTGTCAACGCGGCGCACACACGCGGTCTTACCGCAGCAGTGGCTGTCCAATCAAAGAGAAACTGGGTCCACCGCTCAAGAGCACCTGGGTTGATTGAGCAAACGTCGAGGCGGCAGTGGGATGATGCTTGAGTCCAGCTTACATCTTGTCCGACCCAAGAAGACGAGGAAGCAGGGGGCGCTCGTTGACAACCGGTCCGGATGCGAGCACAAACCTTCTCCAGACGGATGAGAGCCCCCAGCTCAGCATCCAGGCGGTGTGTGGTGATGACATCGTCGGCGCTCACTTTGTACTGCTTGCCAGCCACTTGGACCACGGCAAAGAAAGGGTTGCCGCGCTTGAGGTCCCGGGTGACGGCCTCAGCCACGGTCTGTTCCGAGGTCAGCTCAAGCTTGGGCTGAGTGACGGCAGTGCGAACGCCCATTGGTTGCCGGGTGAGGGCTTGGCGCAGGGCTGTGACAGGGGCCAGACCAGCACCCTGCGTCGGCAACCGCAAGGCTGGCGTCACCAGGGACACGGCACGTCGCCACATGGCAATGTTTAATATAAAAGTCAAGATGGTCTCAAGCCTGGTTGGTCGATGCCTACGGTGATCCGATCATCAAGTAACCCAGCGCCCACCCCACATCAAGAACGAGAGAGAAAGGAAACCAAGGGCAGACACCAAGGAACAGAGTCGGTCCGGGTTCAGCAAGGGACGGAAGCGACAGCAACAACGCAGAGTTCGTGAGGGCAAAAAGAAGAAGAAAATAAAACACCAGCGTACAGACTAAACAGGCCAAGGCCCAGTCAATGCTTTGGCTGCGCCCTGTTGTTCAACCATCAGCTCGACCGAACCCGGACCCAACCCGCTGCCCTAGCCCCAACGACGTTTGGCTGTTGCCACTTCCACTCGTTTCATCGGACACGAAGGCCCACCAACCTGCACCCCGTCAAAGCAGGCATCGAACAACTTACCCTCTCAGAAACCGTACCTGTCCTAGTTTCACACCACCCACACGCGGCAGAGAAGGGTCCAAGCAGAGCGAGGCAGTGGCTGCCGTTTGCGCCCACCACCAGTCAAAGCGAAAAGACAAAAAAGCTTCCGCGTGTTCAACAGAGAGAGAGAGAGAGAGGGAGAGAGAGAGAGAGAGAGAGAGAGAGAGAGAGAGAGACAGAGAGAGAGAGAGGGAGA
>NW_001865084.1:174132-176018 GCF_000002865.3 Monosiga brevicollis MX1
GAGAGAGTTTGAGAGAGTTTGAGAGAGAGTTTGAGAGAGTTTGGGAGAGAGAGAGAGTTTGAAAGAGAGAGAGTTTGAGAGAGAGAGAGAGAGTTTGAGAGAGTTTGAGAGAGAGAGAGAGAGAGAGTTTAAGAGAGAGTTGAGAGAAGTGAGTTTGAGAGAGCGCGAGTCAGAGAGGGCGAGTAGATTGAAAGAAACACAAAAGGAAGTCAGCTCGAGAGGCAAAACCTGCAAAAGTCGTCCGAGTTTAGGAAAGTTGAGGGTTGTGGTGACATCATCAGGGATGAAGCCTTCATGACGGGAGGACAAGATAACATGTAGCGAATGTTACACTTTTATATTTATAAGCATAACTTTATATACACTTCAAGCATACATTGGCATGGATGTTGGGGATGAGCGGGTGCTACCACGTGTGAGAGCGGGAGTCATTGCTACCAGACGGTAGTCGAGGTATCGCATGGTTCGTTCCGGGAAAGGGCATCGGGCCGGCCACGTCGTCGGCCGCATCGTCGGCTGCTGCTGTGCTGTGGATGACGGCTGTAGACTAATGAGCCTGTCCTGGATCATCTGCCTGGCTGGCAGGGAATGTTGATCAACGCGAATGGACGAGCGGAGAGAGCATAGCGATGTGGGGCGCCTTGAGAGAGAGACAGAGGTGAACGAGAGTGTGACCATCAGAGACAGGCAGCCATCGCAAACTCACACTAAGCTAAAACATAAGGGGTAAAAGAGAGACAACGAGCAACCGCGTTCAATTTAAGAGACTAAGCAAGCCAGCGCTTGAATTTCAGAGAGAGCGTGTGTGTCTTGTTTTGTCCGGCAGGTGCATGCGTGTGATGTTACTGTGGATTGCTTGTGCTTTGGTGTTTTGTGTGACGATCATCATCTCTGGTTTGTGTGTGGTTTTCAATGGAAGACGGGTCTTCTTGTGGCATTTATCGTCTCAACCTCTGAAGCAGTAAGCCTTGTGCTAGCTCTTTTGGCTTGGCTTGTTCTCTGGTGGTGTGGTGTCACTTTGGATTCCTCTCTGACTTTTTCACTCCATGGCCTTCACTCTCTGAGTTGCCTGTAAAGTTTAAGGTGTTGTGTGCTTGGCTCTCGCTCGCACCTGCTCTCTCTCTGCCTCTGTGTCTCTCCCTGTCCTTGTCTCTTGCTCGGTCTCCGCCTCTCGATGTCTCTCTGGCGGCTGCTGGAACGGCAGCGGGTCCAGCGGCAGCGGGTCCAGCGGCAGCGGTGTGGGTGTGTGTGTGTGTACGGGCAACGGAATGAGGTCTTGATGCTGGCCATCTTCGAGATGAACCCCAAGCGTATGGGAGGCTGCATGCGGCACAAGGCGAGCTTTGGTGTGATGGGCAGAGAAGGAAGAGGTGGCGTTTGGCCATGGCAGCCCCGTGCTTGGATGGAGACCGGCCCCTGGTTATGGACAGTGGCGAGGGTATGGGAACAACCGGGGGTGTTAGTATTGTTTTCTTGGAGGCTTGGCATCATGGTGCGAGTTGCCTTTTGATGGATGGCCGTCCGTCAGAGCTGGGGGCTGCACATGTCGGGCTTTTTGACCTCCAGTGGACCACAACGTGTCCTTGCGCCTCCCGCACATGCGAGGCAGAGACGTCCGTCCCACTATACCTCGACCCCTGTCCATGCCGCTGGATGACGCCACTGCTTCAGCTGACAGTCTCTTGGCACTTGCGTGCTGGTTGCGTTGGCCTCCTATCCGACCGCTCGACTCAAGTCGAACTTGGGCTGCCACATTGCACTTTCTTCTCTGTCTCGCAACGCGCGTTTTGCCGTTGGCTGCCTCCCGTGCTAGACCGTCATCCACCTTCCTTTCTCTCCCGTTTCTCTCTCCCTGTCTTTCTTCTTCTTCTTCTTCTTCTTCTTCT
>NW_001865084.1:176229-192629 GCF_000002865.3 Monosiga brevicollis MX1
TCTCCTCCTCCTTCTCCTCCTCCTTCACCTCCTCCTCCTTCTCTTCTTTTTTTTTTTCCCTAAAAGAGTTTTTTTACTTCTGGTCTTCTCGTCTTCCTCCTTGTTTTCGAGCATGTTTTCTGCTTTCCGCCTGTTTTTTTTTTTCCTGATCAAAAGGCCTCGTGCTCATGCGCCTCCGCCTTGAATTTTGCGGCATAGACGGCCACCATGTACAAGCACGTGACGCGGTTTAGCCGCGCCGTGGGCCAGTGGCTCAAGCCGGGCTCGGCATTGCCCAGCGGTTCGCGCCCCTTTTTGGCCGCGTACAGCACTCAGCCCGCGCCCACGGAGCAGTTCATGTCCGGCACCTCCGTCGCATACTACGGTTTGTGTGCATTTGCCTTTTTTTCGCTCTCCATTTTGCATGTGGCAACGCACCTTGTTTTCTCCTCCCTGTTCTCACTCCAAACTTGGCCTTGGCCCGTAATCCGGACCATTCCTTTCCCCTTTTGGACAGAGGCCATGTACGAGGCCTGGCGTGAGGACCCGAAGAGCGTGCACGCCTCGTGGCGCGCGTTCTTTGACAACGAGGCCAGTGGTCTCGGCAAGGGCCAATCCTACACTCCGCCGCCCGTCGCCGGCCATGCTGCCCCCAGCGCCTCTGGAGCTGCCCCCACCCTCTCGGCCACCCATTCGGAAATCCTCAACCACCTGAAGGTCGAACGCCTCATCCGCGCCTACGAAACTCGCGGCCATAACATTGCCAACCTTGACCCCCTGAACATCATGAACGCCGATCTCGACGGCTCGGTGCGTTCCTTTCCCGCTTGGAAAAAAAAAAGCTTGAAAGTCTCTTTCTGTCGTTGCCACTGCACGCTCACACCGTGTGTTACAGACTCCCTCAGAGCTGACGCTTGCCCACTACGGTTTCACCGAGGCCGACCTGGACAAGACTGTTGTCGTGCCCCCCCACGCCATCTTTGACACGCAACAGGAGAGCCATCTTCCCCTCCGCACTCTGATCGAGCGCCTGAACAAGGTCTACTGCTCGACCGTGGGCTTTGAGTACATGTTCATTCAGGTTTGTCAAAGTTATGCGGTTGCTCCCCCTCTTACACTTTGAAAGAAAGAGAGAGGGAAAAAAAAAAAAAGAAGAAGAAAAACATGGGAAAACAAATCTTCATAGACCCGAGAATACCAGCTGCTTTCTTTCTTTTGGCCAATGCCGACTCTATCCTCACCCAAACACACACGACCCCGGACTCTTGCTTTGTGGAACGGTTTCTGTTGCGTAGGAGCGCGATCGCGTCAAGTGGATCCAAGACAAGGTGTCGGAGCTTCAGCAGCCCACTTCGGCTGACCTCAAGCAGAAGATCGCCAAGGACTTGGTTGATGCTCGTGTAAGCGCTTGAGCTGGGCTCTCACTTTGCTGCTTGACGCATGTCCTTGCTCTTCCTCACATTCTGTTTTGGAACCTTCAGGGCTTTGAGCTCTTCCTGCAAAAGAAGTTTGTGTCGGAGAAGCGCTTTGGTGTCGACGGTGGCGAGGCCCTCATCACGGGCATGCGCCAGCTTCTGCGCCGTGGATCCGAGCTGGGCGTCGAGTTTGCCGTTTTGGGCATGCCCCACCGTGGCCGTCTCAATGTTCTGGCCAACGTCATGAACAAGCCCGTCGAGCAGATTTTCAACGAGTTCCAGAGCAATCTCGGTATCGATGATGAAGGCTCTGGTGACGTCAAGTACCATCTGGGCATGTCCTCTGACGTCGTCTTTGACGACACGGGTAACCGCATGCACCTCTCCCTCATGGCCAACCCTTCGCACCTCGAAGCCGTCAACCCTGTCGTCCTTGGCAAAGCCCGCGCCGAACAGGATTACCGCGGCGACACCAAGCGCAAGCGCGTCGTCCCCATCCTTTTGCACGGTGACGCCGCCTTTGCTGGCCAGGGCGTCGTGTACGAGTGCTTTGGCTTCACCCAACTCCCTGCCTACACGACCGGCGGTACCATCCATGTGGTCGTCAACAATCAGATTGGTTTCACCACCGACCCCCGCTTTGCCCGTTCAACTCCCTACTCGACCGATCTTGCCAAGATGGTCGGTGCCCCCATTTTCCATGTCAACGGCGACGATCCCGAGGCCGTCGCCCGTGTCTGCCAGGTGGCCATGGAGTGGCGTCAGGAGTTTGGCAACGACGTTGTCGTTGACATTGTCTGCTACCGTCGTTTTGGTCACAACGAAGCCGATCAGCCCGCCTTTACCCAGCCCCTGATGTACGAGCGCATTGCCGAGCAAAAGCCCGTGGACCAGATTTATGAGGAGAAGGTTGCCGCCGAAGGCACCATCGACGGCCAGTGGTTCGAATCAGCCCGCAAGACCTACGAGGAGAACCTCAACGCCGCGTGGGATCGCGCCCCGACCTTCAAAAACACCCGCCCCGAGTACCTGGGCTCGTGGTGGTCCTCTCTCAAGTCTCAGCAAGTCGACGTGGCCCAAATCTACGACACGGGCGTTGACGAGGCTCTGCTCAAGGAAGTTGGCACGGTACGTGTTTGATCCTGGCTCGTGAAGAGCGCGTTGACCGCCCCGATCACCCCGCTGCCAACCTAAATGCATGTGTTTTGTTGCAGTTGGTTGTCCCGCCTCCATCCTCATTCGATCGCTTTGTGTGGTACCACAGATTTTCAGCCAGTATCCGGATGACTTTAACATTCACCGCTCTCTCAAGAAGATTCTGCAGTCGCGTCTGGATAGCATTGTCGAGGACACGGGCATGGACTGGGCTACCGCCGAGGGTCTGGCCTTTGGTACCCTTTTGATGGAGGGCAAGGCTGTCCGCCTGAGTGGCCAGGACGTCGAGCGCGGTACCTTCTCGCAGCGCCACCACGTGCTGCACGACCAGAAGGTTGATGGCAAGACTTACGTGTCCCTGCAGGAGCTGGCGCCGGCCCAGACCAACTACTCCGTCTCCAACAGCCACCTGAGCGAGTACGGTGTGCTGGGCTTTGAGCTTGGCTACTCGATGGTCAACCCCCACTCGCTCATTTGCTGGGAGGCCCAGTTCGGTGACTTTGCCAACACGGCCCAGTGCATCATCGATCAGTTTATCGCTGCCGGCGAGCACAAGTGGCGCCGCATGACTGGCCTGACCATGCTCCTGCCGCACGGTTACGAGGGCATGGGCCCCGAGCACTCGAGCGGTCGCATCGAGCGCTTCCTGCAGCTGTGCAACGACAACGAGTCAGTCTATCCCGAGATGCGTGATGGCCAGCGCCGTCAGATCCAGGATTGCAACATTCAGGTTGTCAATGCCACCACCCCCGCCAACTACTTCCACGTTCTTCGTCGTCAAGTCCACCGCGATTTCCGCAAGCCTCTCGTTGTCTTCACCCCCAAGAGCCTCCTGCGCCACCCAATGTGCAAGTGCGTAGCGTTTGTCTTTCTTTGCTCATCTTTTCTCGCGCTTGCATGGCTCCATGTGTCAATGGTCGTGTCCATGGGGTAACCGGACATATCGAGCCCTTTTCAGGCAGTTCTCTCAACCATGGTCTTTTTCCTGCGTCTGCGCTTCCTAGGTCCACGCTGGCCGACATTGGTGCCGGCACTCGCTTCACTCGCTTCTATTCTGAAACCGACGAGAGCATTTCCAGCAACCCTGATGGTGTCAAGCGTGTCGTGCTCTGCTCGGGCAAGGTCTACTACGACCTGCTGAAGCATCGCCAGGACAACAACATCACCGATGTGGCCATTGGCCGCGTGGAGCAGATCAGCCCCTTCCCCTTTGATCTTGTCCACAACATGATGGACCAGTACCCCAATGCCGAGGTGGTCTGGTGCCAGGAGGAGCCTCGTAACATGGGCGCCTGGTCTTACGTTGACTCGCGCATTGAGACGGCTCTCTCAAAGTCGGAGCACCACCAGGGTGCCCGCGCTCGCTACGTGGGTCGCAACGCCAGCGCCTCGGTTGCTGCTGGTGATAAGAAGCAGCACAACGCAGAGCAGCAGTCGCTCATCGAGCAAGCCCTCCAATAAATTTACCCATCCGTCTTGGCGGTTCGGCCGCCATGTGCACCTTTGCCCTGTCATCTGTTTGCCTCTTGCCCCCTCTTGATCTTTTCTTCTCTTTCCTCTTCTCAGCAACTGTCCACGCAGCTCTACGAATTTGTTAGCCCTTGCGTTTTGCATCATTGTGCCGTTGATGTCTTTGTATAGTTCATGTCGACAGCTCTGCGCTGTTCTGACAATTCGTGCTTCTTCCTCTGCCGCCCTTTGTTTTTTTGGCCAATGTAGAAGCGATGTTAGGCTGTTTGCTGGCCGACCTCGAAATCCCTTTTTTTTTCCCCGTTTTCTGGTTTGGTCAACTGGAAATTACGCTTCTCGTGCCAAAATCCATGAGGATATTATGACTCGCGTCTCGCTCATATATATCAATTCCATTAGGGTTAGGGTTAGGGAGATGTCGCGACAGAGGAGGGTGGCTATCCACATGGTATGCAACAAAGATGATTGGACTCTGGGCAAAAAAGAAAAATTGCAGGCGCAGGTGATGGCGCACCGCGTGGTTATGATCGCCAAAAGAAGAGTAAAGAAAGACCACGGCGGTGCTTGGACCTGATCAGTTGACCCTTGGCTGTCTTCTCCAGCTGTACTCGCTGGGCCAGTTCATTATGAAAGTAGCGGGCGACAGCTGGTGACGGGGCCATGCCAATGAGGGCCACGCGGCGCAGGGTGTGGTTGTTAGCCAGAGCCGAGGCAAAGTCACGAAGCGCCTGCTCGCTCACGGCATGTTCCGTGGCATGGTACAGCTGCGACAGGTCCAGAGCTTGTAGTTGCTTGTTGAGAACCATGGATTGGGCCAAGGCTCGCAGCCCACTATCACCAATGTTGTTGTTGCGGAGGCAGAGGCAACGCAAGCTGTGGTTGGCCCGCAGGGCACGAGCCAAGCTTTCCACACCAATGTAGGACATGCCAACCTCTTCCAAATCCAGTTCGCGCAGCGTGCTGTTGAGGCGAAGTGTTGAAGCAAAGGACACGGCACCGGCGTCTTGCAATGGGTTGTGCCGTAGCCCAAGCTTGCGCAAAGTTGTGTTGCGCTCCAAGGCCTCAGCCAAAGCTCGGGCACCACCCACTGAGATGTGGTTGAAGCGAGCGTCCACTTCTTCAAGCGTGAGACTGCAAGCCAAGGCTTGGGCAAGCGCTATGGCGCCTGCGTTGCCCATGCGGTTGTCCCACAAAATCAGGCGCTTCAGGGTGGCGGCCGGCTGCGAGCCAGCGTGCAAATATCCATGAGCTTTGGCACTGGGTCGGCCCTGTCAGAGACGGGAAGCGCGCAGGTGATGGCTGTACCGTTTTGAGATGTAGCATCAGGGGCTGGAGCGCAGCGGCACCCAGCTCATTGCATTGCAGGTCGAGCGTCTCAATGGTCATGTGCTATCATGGAAAGGTGTCAACGCAGGACCAACCACAGGGCCGAGTATACGGTGATGAGGCCAAGTGAGGCCACGGAGCACGGAGCAAAACTTGACCAAGACCGGCATCAAATGCATCGGACCCCAGGTAACGGACCTTGATGGTATTGCACAACTCTGCAATGCCGTGGGCCGTGAGGCAATTGTCCCCGAGGTTGAGATGGCGCAGATACTTGAGCTGGGCAATGACAGGCAAAAGTGCCATCAAATCGTCATCATGGAGTTGGGTGGAAGCAAGGTGAAGCTCCTCAAGCCAAGGGCAGCGGAGGAGCCAAGTCGCGACGGCCGCAGCGTCAAGACGCTCCATTTTCATGTGTGAAATGTCCAGCCGGCGCAGGGCGCTCCAGCAGTCGGTTTCGGCAAAGTAGCGCATGACGGCTGCGTTAAAGCCGTTCTCACTGAGATCCAGTTCTCGGAGGTCGGGACACGCCAGCATCAGACGGACAATGTAGCGGGCATTGGCGGGGCTCAGATAGCAGTTGCTCAAGCGCAAGACGCTCAGATTCTAATTTGCAGGAGCAGGGTTTTTGGTGCGTGTCAGACACTAGCCTTGGGCACAACGGAACCGAGGGAGACGAGCTCAAATGGTCCAGCAACTCAAGGAACAGGCGGGTGGGGGCGAGGGCTGACCGATGATGTGCTGCGGACGAGGGCGAGGAGGTGGGCGTTGGCCACTTGAACATTGGAGAGGGTCAGCTCGCGTCCGAAGAACTGATCAAAGGGGGCAGCGGGGACGAGTCTATTGTGTGGTCGTGGCACCACGAGGATGCTGGGCTGCTTTTGGGTCAAGACGTAGGTTAACGTGGCACTGGAGACCTTGTCGTACACTGGCCGTAGGTCGACCTTGAGCCAGCGCGCACGGGCAAACTGGCGGCACACCTGTGCTGCACGACCCAGATCCTGGATATCCAAGTAGCTAGAAATAAGCAGAGGCATGCGGTGAGATGGCAACTTCACATGCCGGCTACGGCGGTGTAGTTGTGAAAGCTGGAGCCATTACCAGAAGATGCGTTCGATGAGTTCAAGGGGCAGGTGCTGGACTGCTGGATTGTCCTGGACCAAAGCGCTGCTGTCTGTGCTGCTGTTCAACATTTGACGCTTGCGGCGGCGGCCAGACTTTGGCCGACAATTGAGGCCAGCTCCACCAAACATGTTGGCCAGGCCAATGTGAAACATGGCTGCCAATGTCGAGGTCGTAGCACGTTCAAAATATTTGCCAGCGAGTTGTCGAAGCAGCGACGCAGGCGTGTCAACGAGGCAACTAGGATCAGGACTATTTGACGCGCGAGCGCGAGCGTAGGTCTGGTTGGCAGCAGGGATAACCTTTTGACAGACGTGCAAGCGGACCAAGCCAAGAATGCCGAGCAAGCCAAAGTAACACGGGGCTGGCCAGGCAGGCGTTGTTGATGGGGCTAGGTACAGCTCTGTAAAGGCCACCACACACGCTTTGAGAAAGAAGGGCAAGAGGAAGAGGAAGAAGGAAAGGAAAAAAAAAACAAGGCACGGGCCACCGCGCCACAAAGTCAGAGTATGCTTGAATGGCGTCTGGAGTCCTTGTGGGCTGCTCGGAAGGAGGGTGGCTGAATGGCAGGAGGAGGAGGACGTTGTGGTCTCGCGGGCGCGAATGGCAGCGACACAGGGAGGGGCACCGGAGAAATGCGGTGGTCAACCGACCAGCCAGACTAACCACACGCTGGTGGTCGACATGGGCAGGGGCAACCACAAGGACCGTAATGGCAGTGCAACAGTGCTTGCACGTCCCCAACGCCGGCAGGATCAATCAAAACAAAACTGACATAAACAAAAAAAAAAGAAAAAAGGAAGACGAAGGCTCTGGCCTCTGGCTCGCGCGTGCAAGAGTGGGGGGGGAACGTAAGGGAGGCCAGGCACGAACAGATGGGAGAGATGACCGTTGTTGCGAGGCATGCCCGTGTCCAAGAAGGAGTTGGGAAGGGGACACAAACAACAAGGGGAGAACGGTGGGGGATGCGAGCAAGCGCTAAGAAACCACAAGTTTGGTCAGGGTGGGGGTTACTGTGGATGGTGGTTGGTGACGGGGGTTTTTTTTGAGGGGTGGCTTGGCCGTGTGCTGGTAAACACTGCGAATCCGCGGAGCTGGTTGGTAGGGACCACTTTGCAGCACTACCAGCTGAATCGTCCACACACCCAAACCTCTCACTGCCAAACTGCAACTGGCACAATTCCTGGGAACCAGATTCTCTTTCTCTCGACTTCTGACTCTCGCGAATTTGAGAGCTCAATGAGGTACCGATCAAGTAGATCGCAGGCAAGCTCCCGGCACGATCAAAGGATGAGACACTGATGCCACTCGCCGATAGTCCGCCGCAACAGTCGCGGATGACCGTGCGCTGCCATTTCTCTCGTTCTTTCGCGCCAGCGCCAAATTGTTGATTGTGCACTTGTAACCGAAAACGTCAGATTTTATGGACTGTTTGACTTTGACACACTTCAATTTGGAAAAGTGTGACATGTGCTACAATAAGAAATTTAGCGGCGTCCTTACACATGTAAGTCGGGTGGGTGCTTGGGAGGTTTGTGAGTGTGAGAAGAGAGAGAGAGAGAGAGAGAGAGAGAGAGAGGGAGAGAGAAGAGAGGGAGAGAGAGAGGTAGAGAGTGGGTGAGATCGGCGGGAACGATGCAGAGAGCAACGATGCTTTGCTCAGTGCATTCAGAGATACGATATCATTGCGAAGCTTTTTGAGCAGTTGTCAGAGAGTAAGGCTTTCAATAGTCAAACGCTCAGAGATGGTAGTCCATGGTACGTGCGTGCTTTGAGAAAGAGAGAAGAGAGAGAGAGAAAGAGAGAGAGAGAAAAAAGAGAGAGAGAGAGAGAGAGGGAGAGAGAGAGAGAGAAAGAGAGAGAGAGAGAGAGAGCAGGCTCTTGCGCATGTGGTGTTTGGTCGCTGTTCTCACATGTCAGTGAAATGTGTGAGTGTGTGCGTATGGGCGTGTTGCAAATTCATGGCCAACATGCGCCAAGATGCAAAGGGCTGCATCACACGAAACATCGAAGAAGTACGCTTGGAGATGAATTCGTGAGGGAAGGCGGGGCGGGGTAAAACTACTGGGAGGCAGTCTCTGCCTCCAGATACTCGACTGCCGACTTGCCATAGGGATCTAAGCAAAGACGAGGGGTGCAAACAAATTGCCATCAGATTTCGACTCGTTCACATCTGGTCTCTCAGAAAGGCGACTTCTTTCCTTTCGATATCCACACACGCGCTACTCACTCAAGAAAGCACGCTCGGCGTTGCCCGAAGAGACGTAGTGGCGTGAGGCACCCGTCATCATAATCGGCTGCCCCAGCAAGGTCTTGAGGCGTGCCTGTTTGACCCAACACACCACGCAGATGAATTTCCACATTGACGCGGTTTGTGCTTCGAGGACAAACGCAACCAGTTGTCAGTATCCTGCTCACGCTTGCTCGCTCACCTTGCAGTCGGCCAACTGCTGCGCTGTCTTTTGAGAGGCTGCCGACTCCTCCTCCAAGAGATCGTCATCCAGTTCAATGTCCATCTCTCGCGCGGCCTTGGCAAACCAGTTGTTATTGTTCTTGGGCTATCAGCACCGCAAGCAGAGCCCCAATGGTGAGTGGTCAGGCCAACGGCCGCTCTCAGGTTCATGGCCTTGCTGCGCAAATGTGTACCTACCTTATTAGTTTGGCGCTGCAAACGCTCCACCTTGACGGCTGCGCCCAAGAGTGCCTTGATGCCCTTGAAAAAACCTAGTTCGACAGGGAAAGCTTGCATGTCCGTAGTGCTACCGTGCGAATGTTGTGCACGGGGTGGGGTGTTGGGCGCGTGAGTCCATGTCGTGCAAACAAGGCAACGGCCTCCTGCTTGGGCACTTACCGGTTCAGCGTCTTGTGAATGTTGGCGTAAGCTTGCTGGTCCTCCGGGCTTTGCAACACGACGCTGAGACCCGCTGCCGTGCCACGTGCAGTTCGACCCGCACGATGCACGTAGCTGTCAGCATGCTTGGGGAGCTGATAGTGCACGACATACTGCACGTTCTGAATGTCCAAACCGCGCGCCGCCACGTCGGTAGCGAGCAGCACGCAGTTGTCCTGCTCCTTGAAGCGATCCAGGAACTTTAAGCGTTGCCTAAAGTTCAGCAAGCTGGTGAGGCGAAAACCTGGCCCGATGCGCTGAACGGAAATTCGGCAACCAACGACTCACAACAGCCCCACTCACAACAGCCCTCCCCGTGTTTTTATAAAAAAAAAAAAAAAGAAGAAGAAGAGAGAAGATGCGCCGTACCGTTGCTGCATCTGCGCATGCAGGGCTTGTGGATTGAGTCCAACGAGGTCGAGGACGGTCTTGAGTCGCTTGAGAACGTCAATCGTGTTGACAAAGACCAAGGTGCGACCGGGAAAGCGCCGCAAAAAGTAGTACAAATACACTTCTTTGTCCGTGCTGGGACAGGTAATGCGCACCTCCTGCAGCCCGCGAGCCAGACGCTGTTCCCCTGCCATGATTTGGGTGCTCAGGTCCAACTGGGCAAAGCTTTTGCGAAGACCACACGCCTGCACGACACGACTCAAGGCACGCTCAATCGACGTGTCGGTGGCGCCCTTGCCGCCGGCCTGTCGCTGCCCCTTGCGTCCTCCCTTCTATACATGACAAAAATCAGCGTCAAGTTGGGTCAGATTGGCGCCTCCTGCCCTCAAGTCACAAAGCATGCCTGCGATACCCGCTCTGGGACGAAACGGAACTTTTGGGGACCCACCTGAAACTGGGGCAAAAGCGTGGCAGAGAATAGAAACGTCTGACGCTTGACCTTGTTCTGCTCCAAAGCCAGCTGAGTCTCCACCTCGTCAGGACCTTGGGTCTTCTTGTCCTCCAACTGAGTGAGCGTCGAGTCGGCTGCTGGCGTTTTGCGTTGCGCACGGTCAGAGTCTTCCGTGGGCTGCTCATGATCATCCTCTGCCTCAGCCGCATCGCTCTCGTCGTCACTATCAGCGCCCTCGTCCGTCTCCACGGCTTCATCAGCGTCCTCGGCCTCATCTTCGCTGTCGTCGTGAGCCTGGTCCATGGCCGTCGGGATGAAACTCATCCCATCACGCTACACACCAAAACACAAACATGCGGTTGAAAGGTTGAAATAAGCACAGAAGAAGGTAGGCAATCAAGTGATTCGACATTGAGCAATCGGATGTGGTAGACGCACGCGCAATTTCAACAGCATCTGGGTGATTCGATCATCGGCAGTCTCGGTGCCAAAGACGTCCATGAGAACTTCCTCTTCAAGCTTGTCTTTGGAGGAGCGCTTGCGACCATCAGATTGGGTGGCCGACGGCTCTTCTACATTCGATGGCACTTCTTGGACATTGGGCGTGCCATCACGCCGGGCGTTCTCGCGCACACGTTGCAAGTAAGCGTCTTCCTCTGTGGGAAAGGCAGGCCTGGTTTCAAAAGTGGGGATGGGCAGGGGGTCAGCGGTGAGATGGAAGCTGGCACACATATGTGACGGCCGAGGCGCTTCGCAAACGCACTGGGTTGGGCGGGGTAAGCGAGCCAAGATCTTGTCCAACTCGGCAAAGTGTCCACGCTCGACCATACGATCTGCTTCGTCCAACACCAAAAACCGCAGGCTACACAGATATTCGCAAAACAGCCAAAGAGTCAGATCGTAGTAAAAGGAGATTGAACAAAAAGAATGGAAGAAGAGGAGCGGCGCCACAAACAATTTGCGAGAACACCAACCTGTCCAAATGAGCAAAGTGTACGTGGCCTGATTGAATGATTTCCCACAGACGGCCAGGGGTTCCGACCACAATCTCAGGTTTTGCCTTGAGCAGGCGCTCTTGCTTGACGAGCGCCATGCCACCCACGATGGCGGTCACTCGCACAGAGAGTGGGGTGGCCAATGGTTTGAGGTGTTGTTGAATCTGCCAGAGGGATTGCTGCACGTGAGGAGCCAGCAGGGGTGTGCGAGGCAGAGGGAGCGTGCGGCTGCTTTGGCATCATACTTGTAGGGCCAGCTCTCGGGTCGGGGTAAGAATAAGGCATTGCAAGCCCGCGGTACTCCGTCCCTAAAGGGGATGCCGTGGGGGAAAGGAAAGAGGGTGCTCAAACTTGAGAAGAGGGCAAAGGCGCAGCGTCTTTGGACAACTATAAACGCGCTGTCTCTGGGCGAGCATTTGTGCTTGAAGCCGAAGCTCACCCTGGCACGGCGGTTGAGAATGTGTTGAAGCACAGGCAGGCCAAAGGCAAGGGTTTTGCCCGAGCCCGTTGGAGCAGCGGCAATGACATCGCGGTAGTCACGAACAGCAGGCACGATGGCGGCTTGCTATGAGCGGCCGGTTGGTGGTGGCGATGAGGCCAACAAGGGCTGATGAGAATGCACAAGCGTGCGCGTGCGCGTGCGGGTGGCAAGTGGCCCATACTGCTTTGAGCAAAGGGTCAGGCGCGTCAAATAAAGTGCATACCTGGATGGGAGTTGGGGCAGTAAAGCCGCGACGAACAACGGCCTCGGCCAGCTCGCGATCAAGCTGAAGCACGGTCCAAGCTACGCATATGCCATTCGACGATATGAAGCACATGTTTCAGCAAGTGTCATGTGGGCAGGAAGATGACATCAAACAGCAGCGCAGGGCCAGAGCTGATGGCGGGCGGGTACGCTAGCCTACCGGCCAGGTCTTCGTCGGCCAGTGGCTGAGAGGTTGTAACGTCTTCTGGTGTACACATGCCGACAACGGGCGTCAGGTCCATGAAACGACCAAGCTCGAGGTGGGGGGTGCGGTGGTGCTCGGTGGTGTCAGTCCTTTTCTTTTTGTCTGTAGATTCGCGGGTGGTCGACAGCTTACCTGAAGGCGCATCGTCGTGGTCGTCTTCGTCATCCATGTCGGATGGCTCGATGGACTTGCTTTTCTTGGCTGGACGAGAGTGAGCCTCTGATGGCTGCGCTTGGCCGTTGTCGGAAAGGTCAGAAGAGGCACCGGCACGCTTAGCCGCGGCCTTGCCTTTCTTGGTGCGGGTCTTCTGAGCAACCTGGTCCTTCAGGGTGTGGGCATCGACGACGTCAGCTTGAATGACATTCAGTCCTTCAGGATCGGCCGATGCGTCCTCTTGAGCATCGACTTTCTTGCTCTTGGATTTGCGCTTCTTCTTCTTCTTCTTCTTCTCTGATGGATCGGCTGCTTCGGGGTCGGCGGCAGACGGTTCGGTTGCGGGCGCTTCTGAGTTGATGGCAAGCACGCCATTCTGATACTCGTCAATCAGGTTGCCATCCAGTTCCTCCAACCGGCAAAAACCCTCTTGAGAGAAGTTCCACATGGTTTCTTCCGGCACGTCCACCTATCCCGCACAGATGATGAACACAAGATGATCAATGCCAGCAACGCACACAGATGGTGATGCAGGTGGTCATAGGGGTCGCAGGAGTAGATGCAAAGCGCATGCCATGGACGCCATGGGAATCAAGAGCGATATGCACAGACCAGGTTCCAGCCAGCACGGCGCACGCGTTGGGCGCCGCGACGCTTGTCGCGCTTGGTCAGTCGTCGTGGCGCTTCAAGCTTCGAGGTCTGCTCTTCGAGCTCTGCTTCGGCCTGCTGTAGCTGCTGCTGCTGCGCCCATTCCTCCTTGTTTACGACGGTCCAGTCGCTGGTGGCCGAGCGAGCCGTCTGCTTCTTGGACTTACCCATGGCTTTGATCGAAATCAAGCAAGCACCAAGAGTAGGCACCTCAGTCCACAGATGAACCACCACCAAAAAAACCCCGGGGGCTTACACCCAGCCACACGCTCGCACACACTTCTCACTGCACCCCAGATCTGTGTCGCTCCCTGTGCCGTATCCAGTCGAGTCGAGTCAGTCGAAAAGTGAGAGAGAGCCAGAACGCGCGAGAGAGAGAGCACGCGGGTGCTGATAATCCGCCGAAAGCAAAACACGAAAGCGGTGACGATACTCAGAACATTCAACCGAATACAATGACAATATAATCTGACATTCAGGGTCGAAATCAGTCAGAATAACAGGTTGTATCGGGTTGTCTGACAATTCGGTTGAGGGGATGAGTTGGGTACACCCGCTCGAGCTATCAAGCAAAACACGCTGGTAAAGCTGCATTAGGGTGTGAAAGTCGCTCGCGCGTTGTGTGACGTCAGGTTTCCCCCATTGTCCTGACTACCACCATTGATGCCAGATTTTCACACCCTTTCACTCTTCCTAAGGAACTCCTTACCCATAACATACATGACGCACAGATGCATGATTCAAGGCATCTCGAATGACTGACACCTTCTTCTCTGAGAAGTGCTGGCGCGTGTGTTGGTGGTGGTGGCGGGTGCTGGCTGGGTGACACGGCGCGCGCGCGCGCGCTCGACAGACACAGCCTTGTTCGCCATGACGCACGCCCGGTACATGCTTGTGCGTGCTCCATGACAAAGCAACGCCGGTTGTGGCTTCATTTCATCTCTGCCTGAACCCATCTCATCTCCATCTCATCTAAGTGGCAAAAGTGTGGGAAACGATTGATTGTGCCGACAGCGCCATCGATACCGCTCGTGCGTTATACATTGGGTTGGCAGGCTGGGGCAGAGTCAGAGCCAGCAGGAAGCAGCAGGAAAAAAAAAGCCAGCAGGCGCCACAACAGCCTGTTCAGTGTAGAGAGAGAGAGAGAGGGTGTGTGGTGGGGGAGGGGGGAAGAGAGAGAGAGATGGAGAGAGAGAGACGGAGAGAGACGGAGAGAGGATGCAAGACTTAAAAAGGGGGGCAGTGTCCTTCTCGCCTCGTCTAGCCTCGACAGAACCCCCAACGCGGCTAGCATCACGCCACCCAAACGCGTGAGGTCACCCTGTTTGAATTTCAAAGGGACACCCAAGGAGATGCTGGGTTGGTCCAGGCCTACAAAGGCTCTTCCAAGTCGTCCTTTCGCCAAGCGTCACTGTCAAGTGGGACCCTGGGGCACCCACAGCATACACACATACACACATACATACACGCATACAGGCATACGCGCCACGCACCCCTCTTTTTCCGCAACTCGTGCCACCAACGCTCAGGACAAACGGGACAGAAAGTGGGGTAAAAGCAAGACCGAGTGGCTTTGTGAAAAGGAAAAACAACAACTGGAAAGGTCCGCCTTGATCGGCAGGCTGGCAGGTGCGGCCTGGTCTGGACGGCTGCATCATCGTCATACCCTGCGCACACCCCTGGGCATGTCGTTCCTCAAGGCCCTCATGAGCGAAAGATCATCATAATAATGTACCAAAACACAAACGCAAACGCGTGATGTCGTGAGTGCGGCAGTTGGCGTTGGCATGCGGTCGCAGAGAGTCGCGTTGAGCGTCAGTTAGATGGGTTGTTATGGCTGAAGGGTCTTGCGGGTTCCAACAAGCATGGCTTGATCTACGGGTCCTTGTCGCGCCCAATCACCCCATGTTGGCGTTGTTGCTGTTGTTGTTGACGTATGGGCCAATGTGGTGCTTGTGTGCCCAGCTTGTGTCGCTTGCCTGCAACGAGATAGGTATGGGGGGTATAAGGGCGTGCCTGTGCCTGCAGTTGAATTGAATTGCAGTGATCGCTTGCCTCAGGCCACATCAACCACCACCCCTGCCCCCTCTTTCTCACCATCCTCTACATCTGTGTAGGGCACGTCGTGTTGTGCGCGGGAGGGGGGATCGCCAGCGTTTATCTTTGCTAGCCGACATACGTCGACACGCCTACCAAGGTCGGGTTATTTTCTTGGGTTGGTGCTGGTGTTTGAATCACCCATCGAGGTGAGGCGCTGCCTGCCCTTCCCCGTGTATGTGTGTATGTGTGTATGTATGTGTGTATGTGTGCATGTGTGTGACTGCTTCAAGGAGAGGGAGGTGCTTTTTATTTTCCTCGACTTGGCCCCACCACTTTTGACTCTGAATCGGGCTCGCCGGGACTGCCAGCCAGCCGCTCATGCAGATTGGTGTGCTTGTGCGGGTGAATCTGGATTTGACATGGAACAGCTGCTTTGGTCGTTACAACAAGGCACGGCAGTTGCTCCCGGGAATCATAGCGGGGCGCCTTGACACGCCTGGTCACGATTCCTGCGAAGCATTGCCGACACATTGGCCATCCCTTTCACAACCGTGGGCATCTCGGGAATTGTGCCCTGTCCCGCTGCCTGGGCAAGAAACAGGTCAGTCTTTTCCAAAGCATTGGCGAGAGGCTAGCCTCTCGCCGCCGCTGGAATGGGTGTGCATTGCGACCGTCCTTTCCCCATTTCCCTGCCGCTCCTTTGCGCTGGTCCACCGCTACACAAAAATACCAGTCAATCAACATGCCGCCATACCTTCTCGATCATGTTGCTTGCCGTCCAAGAATGTCGCGCTGCGCTTGCTGGATCGTGATCGCACATCGTTGTGGGAAGGTGTCTGCGCGGACACGTTTCTTCTTCGGTGGCTTCAAGCCATGCAAACATGGCGCGCATCGTTCTGACTGTCAGGGAGTTGGCAGAATCTTGTGTCCGCTCACACATTCCGCTCATGACGTCCCAAACCCAAAGCGTCCTTGCTCTCGCCTCTCTGGCCTGACATCGCCTCATCGCCTTTTTTTGCTGCTGACTGCGTGCAGAACGGTCACATTCCTTGCATTGTTGCCACTCGGTCGCACCAGCCCAGAGGTCTTTCCAGACCCATTCCCATCCCCCCAAATCCGTGTCCTTTACCACGTCCTCTTTTGTCCCGTGCACGGTCAGCGGCGTGCCCGACGATCCCGAGTCTCCTCCAGCTGCACTGCCAGTGTGTCTGTATGTGAGCGTGCGTCACGAGCAAGGCACACGAGACCGCCAGCCAGCCAGCCACAAGTTCTACTCACACAGCGCAACTGGTTGCTTCTGTCTCTCTTTTGTTTCTTTTTTTTTTTTGTTTGCTCTCTCTCTCTCTCTCTCTCTCTCTCTCTCTCTCTCTCTCTCTCTCTCTCTCTCTCTCTCTCTCTCTCTCTCTCTCTCTCTCT
>NW_001865084.1:192711-208202 GCF_000002865.3 Monosiga brevicollis MX1
GCCCGCAGAGCCTCGCTGCTGCGCTCGTGCGTAACCGCCATCATCGCCGACACACCCGACACAATGAACAGCGCTGTGGACGGAAATACCAAAGCGCCCGAAGCCGGGGCTACCGCCGGTGGGCCCTCCATGATGAAGAAAATGTTCCGTGGCGTCAAGAAGATTACGGCTCGTCACGCCAAGAGCGATGTGGAACGCAGCTACAAACTTGGCGCCGAGCTTGGAACTGGCAACTTTGCCGTCGTTCGGCTCGCTGAGCACCGCCAGACCCGTCAGAAATACGCTTGCAAAATCATCAACAAAGCCCTCTGCGCCGGCAAGGAGGACATGATTGAGACTGAGGTCTCCGTTCTCAAGCGCATTCGCCACAAGTATGTTCCCCCCAATGCCCCACGCCCCTTTTCCCCCGATTTTCCCTTCTCGCCTTTGCATCCTTTCGTGCTTCTTCTTCCCTCCTTTGACTTTGAACGACATCTGCCAACCCTCACCCCCCCCGCGCGCGCCTCCTGCTTTGCCTCTTTGCCATGCTACTGCTAGGTATATTGTGGGTATGGACGAGTGCTTTGATACCCCCGACAAGTTGTATCTCATCCTGGACTACGTCAGCGGGGGTGAGCTCTTTGATCGGATTGTCGACGAGGGCAACTTTACAGAAGCCGACGGCAGCCGTATTACCAAGCAAATGACCGAGGCCATCCAATATCTTCACAGTCAAGGCATTGTTCATCGCGACCTCAAGCCCGAAAACCTCCTGTTTCGGGACCGCTCCCCAAAGTCCGACATCCTGGTCACTGACTTTGGTCTTGCCAAGCTTCTCAACGATAACGTCGCCCTCAAAACTGCCTGTGGTACCCCCAACTACGTGGCCCCCGAAATCCTCATGCAGCGAGGCTACGGCAAAATGTGCGACCTCTGGTCCATTGGTACGTGCTCGCTCCCTGTCTTCTCGGTGCTACTACGCACCGGCTTCTGCCTTGATCGGCCCTGCCCCTTGGCGTTTTATCCGCTTGCTCGAATCTGACTCGCCACCACATGGCCCGCTTGCCGCAGGTGTCATTTCTTTCATCATGCTCTGCGGCTACCCCCCCTTTTACGACGAGTCGGATGCCGTCCTCTTTGAGATTATCATGAAGGGTCGTTTCGAGTTTGATGAGCGCTACTGGCGGGACATTTCCGATGATGCCAAGGACCTCATCCGCAACATGCTCAAGGTCGACCCAATCAAGCGCTATGACACCTACCAGGTCCTCGAGCATCCTTGGATCTCGGGCAAGGTGAAGCTTCCCACCGTCAACCTTTCCAAGAGCGTCAGCATGAACCTCAAGAAAACAGGTCTCGGCCACAGCCGCCCAGCCATTGAGACGGAGGAATCCTCTGCCAGTCGCGCCGTCGGGGCCCGGCCTCACGCCGAGTACACCTCGTCGCCAGCCTATACGTCGTCGGCGCCTGGCGTCCGGTCTCACATCGACTACGCCTCGCCTGCTGCCGCCTCGGCCGTCTCCTCATCTCGCCACACGGCGCCAAGCACCCCGCGCGCTGTCGTGGACCACCTGCGGAGCGTGCCTGACGCTCGCAAAACCATCGTCTGAGACAAGCCCCAACTCGCACCCACACTCGCACCCAGCCCTTTCTTTTTTTCATGCCACCTATATTCCTTCCCCATCGTTTTGACCGCGTATCAGTGCGGCCAGGCAGGCAAGAATCGATGAGCTCGCACATGTGTACATAAAATGGGTTTCTGCTTGTCTCGTCGTTCTTTCCTCGTGCCCGTCGCTCTTCCTGAAGTTCAAGCCCGCCTCTTGGCCTCCATGAGCAGCGGAGCCAATCGCGGATCCATCGCCCGCAAGGGCGCGCGGCCGTCCTTGGTTCAAATAGAAGCGAGAGCCTCTGAATCGCAATTCATTTCAAACTGACGCTCCCCACGTCGATCAATCGCTGCCTTGTTTTTGAGCATAATTGTCAGACAAATGGCCGTCAAAGTGCGGAAAACCTCAATAACCCCGGCGCTAAAAGTGCTGATCAAACAACACAAAAATTCGCATCTTGTTTCAAACTGTAACATCCAGCACACTTTCGCTGCACTCGCGCCAAAGTCAAAACGATCGTTAACGTCGTCGTGTACAGTCAAAAGCACTTTTTGTTGAATCTCTTGGTAAGCGAATGGGCAGCGCTGCTTCACTGGCGGGAAAGGGCAGCGTCCACTGACCGTGTCCGAGTGGAGCTCGTGGGCATCGGTGTGCATGTGGTCTCAGATTCATTCTGGTTTGGCGAGCGTCTTTGGTTGTCTGTGGGGTCATTGAAGGCACGGCACGGCTTCATTCACGCTGAGTTGTTTGTTTGACTGGGGGCGTCTCGACTGTGTAGGCTTGTGACAGGATCTTCTTCCCATCAAGCGTTCATCATGGCTGAAACCGAGGCAACCCCTGCTCCCACTACGGAGCAGACCACCGTGGCCCCGACCGAGGTCGCTCCCAAGGCCGAGGAAACCGCAGCGCCGGCCGCGGCTGAGGAGACGGCCAAGCGCACGCATGATGAGGATGGCGAGCAGCCCGCCAAGCGCGCCGCCGCCGACAACAGCGAGGCCACGGCCACTACCGCCGCACCCGCCACCGAGACCGCCGCTGTGCCCACCACCAACGCTACCGCTGCACCCGCTGCCGAGGGTGAGGCGCAACCCGCTGCCGAGGAAGAAGGTGCGACAAATGTTTTTCATTCTCAGTAGATCTCGACCCCTCTGCCTGACTGGCTACCTCTTCAGGATGTTTCAGCATTGGTCTCACCCCTGTGATGCACGCCTGCTCCTGTAGATTCCTTCGAGCTGGCCAACAATCTGGTCGGCTATATCAATGGCCCACAAGGACAGAACATCAAGATTATTGCCGACTACTGTGGAGTGACCATTGATGTGCCCACCGCCTGTGAGCCCAACACTCAGCACCGTAAGGTCAAGATCAAGGGTATCCCCGAGGGCGTTGAGTTTGCCAAGGATATCCTTTTCCGCCGCACCACCGGTGACCTCAGCTGGCCTGCCCAGCCCCGCGCCGTTGCCGAAGCCATGGCACGTCGCCAGGCCGCCGCCCAGGCTCAGATGCAACAGCACACCGGCGCTGCACCGAGTGCTGCTGGTCCCACCGACTCAAAGGAGATGTTTGTCCTCGGTGAGCACACGGGCCGTATCATCGGCCGTGGTGGTGGCACCATCCGCTCCATCCAGGATCTTTCTGGCGCACACGTCGACGTGGACCGTGAGGATGGCCCTGATGGCCGCCGTCGCGTCTGCATCGTTGGTACGCCCGAGCAAATTGCCAAGTGCGAGGAACTCATCACCGCCAAGATGAACGGTGATCCCCTTCCCATCCCGGCCAATGCCGGTCTCAACCCCAACGAGATGAAGGTCACCATCCCCAACAACATGGTCGGCCGGTAAGTATACACTTTTGAGTGACAACCACACAGCCGAACTCCCATCTTGTGAGTCTGTATGCCAAACAGTACCACTTGCATTACACGCACATCCAATCCCCCACGCACCCTCACATACGCACAAACAAACACACCTGTTTTACGCACGCGTGCAAAACAATACACTCGCTCGTATGCACGCGATACGCGTGACCTTTGGGTTTTAGCCTGAACCGGTTATGTCTTGATCCGAATACTTCCGAGCACATCCGTTGGCGTTTGCTCTGTGCGCACAGCGAGTGTCTGCTGCGTCTCCGTACCCCTGTGCTGGCTGGAGGATTGATTGTCGCGACCCATTAGCGTTTTTACCGCTAAGACCAAAGCACATCCAGTGGGCTCGACACTTTTGTCTCTGGATTTGGCCTTTGGTGACCTACTGCTGGACAGCAAGATCCAACTTGTCCTTGGAGTCAAGACCCCTCCCTCTGCACGTCTGGTCCCCAGCTCGCTCGTGGCCCGTGCCCCCGTGCTCGCCCGAGGCCTTTGATCTTTTCCCGCTTTTCCTCTCCTCCCCGCCCGTCCTTTTTGCTGACGTCGGCTTTTCGATCGCAATGTCAACTGCTATCGCCTGCATGGTCCCCACCTTGCCCCCCGCGCCGCTTCTTCACTTCCAGTTGCGCGATGGAACCGGCCTGTACCATCACCCCAAAGTGATTCATGGTGTGCGCAAGGTCACTCCCATCATCAACTTGAAGCCTGGGATTGCTGCTTCTCGCCATCCTTGGTTGTTGCAAGGCCACGGCACTCTTTTGTACTCTTCGAGTAAGCCCGCGGAACACCGCGCTATCCTATTTATTACTACCCCTCGGTTTTCGCCTTTGGACATCAAGACGTGGCAATCAGTGCCTGGCTTTGTCTTCCTCGAACAGCATGCCCAACAGCCTGCTTGTTGTCCGGCCCCTCTCTTGACCCATGCAACACCTCGCTCTTGCTGCATATGACCGTGCCCGTCTTGCCCTCGCTGATGATCAGCCCAATTGCTGTTACCGAGAGCAGCAGAGTCATCCAACCCCGTTGAACATACTGCACACATCCCACGCGCTGGGCTTCCCTTTTCCTGTGTTTCGAGTCATTTGGTTCTTGGGCATTTTCCCATGTGGACAACACTCACCCCTTCATTTGCATACAAATACACACACACATGCATCCACCACTCTCAAGGGCCACCTCAGAGTATACGGTGCTGACGCTAACGCATGGATGTGTCGTCCAATTGCCTTCACGCCTGCCCGGCCTTTTAGTGTCATTGGCAAGGGCGGACAGACCATTCGTGATATTCAACAAAATACAGGCTGTCATCTGGACGTCGCTAAGGTACGGGCATTTCAGTTCTCCGGGTTTTTTCCATATTTCTCCCAAAAAGTGTCATCTTCAAGCTTTCAGGCAAGAGGTTGGTAGTTCAAAGGTCAGCTCATTCGATACTGTTTTGTTATGCCATCCTCGGCTGGGTTCTTGTGTGCGTAGGACCCCAACGGCGAGACTGGTCAGCGTGATATTGTGATCAAGGGCAACCCGGCTCAGTGCATTCAGTGCTGCCATGTCATCAACGAGACGATCGGTGGCATGACCGGCGACTTTGTGACAAACTACGTTACCCCGGCCTACGACTACGCTTCTTTCTGGGCATCGCAGGGTCTCGACCCGAACACTGGCTATCCGGCAGGCTATGGTGCCCCCGCCGGCGGCTACGTACGTTTCCGTTGCTCATGCTTGACTTGCATGGGCGGCGCCCATCTGTTTGACCTGGCTCATTTTTGCCTTTCACCGCTGTGCATGATTTGAAGGGTGGATACGGCGGCTACGGCGGCGGCTACGGCCAGCAGGGTGGTTACGGCCAGCAGGGCTATGGCGGCTATGGCCAACAGGGTGGCTATGGTGGTGGCTACGGTGGCCAGCAAGGCTATGTACGTTTTAGATTGCATGTCACTTTGCAAACGTGGGCAAGATATCTCCTCACCATTCAATTGTGTGTTCTTTGTTTGCTTTGGACCTGATGTTGCAGGGCGGCGGTTATGGAGGCTATTACCAGCAGTCGCAATCGCAGCAGTAAAGCGACCTGTGGTCGTACTTGGCCCTCCCTTTGCATGTTTGTCTTGTGTTTTGGCAACGCCGCTTGCTCTTCCCTCCTCACGTTACAACCCGTGGAAATTTGAAAAAAAAAACAACTTCGCCTTTTCTCCTCTGATTTCCCTTCTCTTGAAACATGTCGGTCCGGGACTTTGCTTCATCAACTATGGAACTCAATTGGACAGAGGGATGAAAGGTGGCCAGATTCATGACAGGCCGTCAAGATGCCACGGTCTGCGTATCATAAACGTCTGCTGACACCTCTAGACAAAGAGATCGTGCTTTTTGTAATCGCCTTGCGATTCAAACTCGGTGGGATCCTCACCCAGTTCCCGAAGCCGGGTTTCTAGGCGCCGGACGTACTCCTAATTTGAATGATACAAAGTCAAGGTGCGATTTGGCTTGACATCTGGAGGTAAAAAAAAAAACCTCTCACAAGGCTGCAAAAGCAAAAAAACTTACGCGAGCATCCAAGCGGGTCATGAGCTTCTTATGGCGGATGTCAAGCGGATCATAGTCACGTGTTTGCTTGTCCTTGAAGTTGACCTGTCCCGCAGAAGCCAATGGGTAATGAAAAGGGTTGTTACGTGAAACATGCCAAAACTGCTAAGCGCCCGTGACGAGAGGACAGGCAGCAAGGATCAAAGCACAAGAAACATACGCGGTCAAACCACCACTCGCGCACATAGCTCATGTAAACGATGGGGCGAAAACTTGGCGAGCGATTGTGAGTGCCACGATGGTAAATAGAGACGTCAAACAGCACGGCAGAACCGGTGTCAGCGGCAAGGCGATGCAGCGGAGTGGGCGAGTTGGTCTCATCATAGTCCTTCCAGGTTTTACGCTGCTAGAGGCAGGTGACGACTTGTCAGAGTGACACAGGATGATGGCCGGAGAAACGGTAACCGATAAGAGTTTGTATTTGCGGCTGGACACCTCACCATTGGCCAGTGTGAACCGGTCATAAACTCGGTGGGACCCACTTCTTGCGTCATATTGACCAATGGCACGATATTGACAATACCCTGCGGCGTGGGACAGCAGGGCATCGGAAGTTGCATCAAAAGACAAGTACAACAGAGTCCGCGCGGTTGAAACAATCAGAGGGCAATGGAATACGTGCGAAACTAACATGGCAGGGCATTTGTCGACTCGGGTCAGTTTGCCACAACGGATATAGCATGCCGACGTCCGCGTGCCAAGGCTGCCAACAGTGCAGGCATGTCAGAACAAAACTTTGTGGGTGTGGGGTTCAGCTGGGGAGGAAACTTACCTGATGTGGTGCCCCAGCCCGAGATGCCACATAGCTGAATGTGTCAATCTCAAACCTAGGACATGACGTGGTGGGGTAAGCACGAGGCAAAGATCTGGCGAGTGGCCTCAGCCGAGATGGGTCAGTGTGACCTCACCTGGCACCAATGACCGTCTTGAGAAGGCCGAGCATGATCCGGTTTGCAATGAGGTCAGAGTCGATGAATGGGCTTTTCAGAGGAAACTTGACCTCGTAGCGATCGTCACTTCGGCTGGCAGCGTCGGTGTATTCTTGGAGAGTGTGGCCTTCCTTGGCCAAAGCGCGCAGTTTGGCATCCCATGCTTGCCAATGCGGCTGCGTAAAAAGAACAAGCCGCCATGTCAAGTGTTGGCAGGAGGGGTGGGTGTGTAAGGGTGCATCCTGTATTCACGCTGCATGTGTGTGTGTGTGTGTTTGGTTGTTGCAACGGTGCAATGCCAACCTTGGTCTCGTTCAGGAGCTGGTTGATAAGTTTTTTCTTGTATACATCCTTGACGACAGCTACGCCACAAACCTTCATAATGACATGAAAGCGGTGGGCCGTAGATGTGCGCAACGGACCGCGGCTAGAAAAACGAGGCAAGAGGGGGAAGATGTCAGCCACGACCCGGGCAGCCGGAAAGCGGGGAACAAATGCGCGTGACCCACTATTCACTGGGGTCGAGGGTGACGGTGAGGTTGTCGGGATGAGCGCAGAGAGTATGAGCAGCATCAAAAACTCGGCCCTCCTTGAGCTGTTTGAAGGCCCGTTTTTCAGCTTGATAGCGCGCACAGTCCACCCTGCATGGTGACATGGCCACCAAAGACAAGCGAGAGACAGAGAGGGAGAGGAGGAAAAGGACATGAACTCCATGTGTTTTGTTAGTCAATGGCGGGCAAGGAGCTAGTCAAGAAGAAGCATACGCAAGACATTTGCGCGGAAACCGCCGACGAAAGGCTTGATGGAGGTCTGGCAAGAGTTTCAAAGCTTGCTGATCTCCTGAGGTACACGGGACAGTAGATATGATCAAGGGCAGAGGGCTTGCGGGCGACTGACTGAGCTAGGCCGGTCGCGGTAACGGCGACGGGTGCTGGGCCTCACCGAGCCAAGCGGCGAGCTCGAAAGCTTGCCGGGCTTCGCGATACAAGCGCATGCTCTAGAATCGCGCCAAACTGATGAGAGAAGAGCCTTGGCATCTCAAGCTAGAAATGGTGATTGAAGTAGCACGTAGGCTGCAAACCTTGCGCGTCTCGGCCGGGCCCATGCGGTCGGCCAGGTCCTTGGAAGCAATGGCAATGTTTGCCCATACGTCTTGGCGGTGGCCTTGGTGATAACTGGCAGCCCTGAGGATCGCGACATGTCATGTTGTTGCATAGCACCACAATTAAAAAAAAAAAAAAAACAGCCGCAGCAGACGAGCAGGGCTAGCCTGAGTTGCCTCAGCCCCCTTGGCCCCTTTCGGGCGGGGGGTGACCGTACGGGGAACGACTCGTACCTAAAGAGATCAAGTGCTTCTGCAATGTGCCCACGCTGGGCCGCTGCCACACCTTGAGAGTTGAGCTGCTCCACTGGGTTATAATCCTTGTATTCGTAATCATCAATCGTCTCTGCTGGATCAAGAGCCACCTCCTACGTGGTCACGAGCAGGTGAGCAGGCCTTTACGAGGCAGGAAGTAGTTGCAGCTGTGACACCACCTCAGATTGGCCCGGCTCAAGATGAGCCACCGGGAGAGCAGTGTCAATGCAGTCCGGGTCATCTGCCATGCAGTATTCCGCAGCTCCAGCCTGAACTGGCACGGCACTGGGCATGAGGAACAGCAGCAACACTGCCAGTGCGCTGCACGGTAGCATCAGCCGATCCCGTGCCCCCAGCATCACGCTGGTCTTTCGTTGCAATGACAGTTTTACAGGTCGATTCATCGCATGGACTTGGCACCTATCACATCAAGCCTCATCGGCACCAGCATTCGCTGCTGGTGCTGGTGGTGGTGTTGGTGCTAGTGCTGGTGGTGGTGGTGCTGCTGGTGCTGGTGCTGGTGCTGGTGCTAGTGCTGGTGGTGCTGCTTGTGCTTGTGCCGCTGCTGCTGCTGGTGCTAGGGCTGGGCTGCAAGATCGATCGGCAGCTCGGATGCTCGTCGTCCAGTGCCGCCCACCGCTCGCTCGGGCCAATGATGAAATAAAAAATCCAGACCAAACGTTCACTGCGTTCGCAGACCGCATGCAACGTATGACCGTCACTGCATTCGCCCACTGCAATATTTTTTGTCTGACATTGACGACAGGTTTGGGCTGGATGAGCTCGAGTTGGCAGAGAGAGGTGCTCAGTGCGATAAACCTCCGAAGCAAATATGAACTGAAATGCAGAGGTTGCGACTCATTGCTGCTCAGCATCAGAGAAGAAGCTCTCTCGGGCAACGGTCAACACGAGCAACAGGAACCCTCGTGCAACCTGCATAACTTGAGTTATTGTTTTTTTTCTGCGCGCGCACGCAAAACGGCAGTCGAATCAACGTCCAATTTGGACGGGGAACCAACCTGTTGGAATCTGGCTGGTAGCCTGTGTGCATATTTGTGTGCGTGTGTGTGTTTATCCTTTGGAGCGAACAGGTTGCGGTTGAGGGGTTGCCGGTGGACTGGCACCATCATGTCGCGCTTGAGCGAAGAGGAGACGCTGGCGGCGCTGCAGGAGCGTACGTAGAGGGCGTTGTGCAGTCTTCGATGCTCGGCCCAGCCTGGCCTGTCTGGTGACAAAGCTTGACATGCGGGTGTGCCTTCTCTCTAGTCTTGCCCAACTTTGAGGATGAGGGCGTCCTAGAGTATATTGTAGGCATGCTGATGGATTTTGATCCCAGCGAGACGCCCGATAGCATTGCCGAGTGTGTCTCTCTCTCTCTCTTTCGCGCGCGCGCACTCGCTCTCTCTTTCTACCGCCCGGCCCTAAGTATATCGACTCTTGCCCAGGCAGAGCCATACACAGTGTTCATGCTCAGTCATTGTCGACCCCCATGCAGGTTCTTGGACGGCTACGTCGACGATGACGAAATTCGACCCCTGGTCGATCGCATCACGTACGCTGTCATCATCTGCGCCTTTCTGGCCAAGCTCGTCAGTTTGAAAGCCGCTCATGCCTCATCATCTTTGTTCTTCCTTAGAGCCCGGGTTCTGGGCCAAGACACTGCTGACGGGGCCACTCCCAGTGCGTCCGCCTCGGCTGCTCACAATGACCACGACGATGAGAGTACGCTCCGAAAGAGTTCAGCCGATTAGCGTCTGCCACACTTTCATTTTTCCCCTCTCACAATTGGTTGTGTTGCTTTTCCAGAACGCCTCTTGCTTGCAGCTCCCGTCATTATGGCTCAAAGTGCCCGTGACGACGAGGCCAAGCTGGCTGCTTCTCAAGACCTGATGACCAAGTCAGTGCTGCTGATCGCTTGCTTGTTACCAGCTCCTCCCTGGTGGTTGCTTGCCAAGGGCATCGCTCATCACCAACTCTCCTCGACCATCACCGTTAGAACTTATATCAATACAAACGAGGCCATGCAGTCCTGGGCTGATGAGGACGATGTGGCTGACGTTGGTCTCTTGATCCCTCGCGATGTGGCCTCGCTTCACCATGCGCGACCGCATGCCCATCTGCACAACCCTCCTCTGGTGTCGCCTGCCTTGTTGTCATCCTCAATCAACCGTATCAACCCTGAATGTTTTAGAGTGTGGAGGCCATTGAAATGCGGGCCAAGCTCAAGAAAAAGACGGAGAAGCGTGAAAAGAAGCAGCTCAAGCGTGAACGCGTTGTGGCCCCGCGCCGCACCGCCATGCTCGAGGCTCTCACCACCCGTCCCGTCGTCATCCACACGTATGCCGCATGGCCCTGACAGCAGTCTTGGAGCTTTGGGAGCGGATCATATCTTCCAACTCAGAAGACTATTCTTTCGACTCACGCTCCTCCTGCCCTTGATGCTTGCTTTGTGCCTCACAGCGTCATTGGCGAAGATGGCAGCTACGGTGGTAGCCCCTGCGTGGATCTTCATCTAAACGACATCAATATTGATCTGGCTGGTCTGACCATTCTGGAGGACGCCAAAGTCACCCTGGCCTACGGTCGCAAATATGGCTTGGTTGGCCGCAACGGTGTCGGCAAGACCACCTTTCTCAAGCATCTGGCTGCCAAGGGTATGCCCCGGTTGTTGTTTCTGCAACTGCTGTATTAAGACAAGACATACATGCCTGCGAGTGCCATAACCGTACCCGATTTGTCGCTCTGGCAATTGGTAGCCCTGGATGGGATTCCTTGGTACCTGCAGGTGCTGCACATTGAGCAAGAGGTGCCAGCCTGTGATTTGAGCCCCCTTGAGCTGGTTTTGGAGTGCGACGAAGAGCGAGCTACGTGCGTGCATTTGATTTCACTCCGACTCTGCATTGTGATGACCTTTGTCCCAATCTTTGACCTCTCCCGTGGGAAAATGCTCTTTTCGCTGGCAGTCTTTTGAGGGAGCGGAACTGGATTGAGAAGGCGTTGAATGACGACCCCAAGGTTGGTGTTTTGTTGGCTTGAGGTGCATGCGATGAACCTGAACGCCCACAACACCGGCAAACGTTGATAGGCAACCGCGCCAAAAGAAGAGACGCCCGACATTCCCGTGAAGCCTGGTGGGTTGCGGTTGAATGGACGTTGGTCAGTGGCACACAAGGTGTGCCCAGTTGCTCATGCTTGTGGCTGGACAGGCGTGGACTTGCTCGACCGTTTGGGTGAAATTTACGAGCGTTTGGAAGAGGTGAGTTTGGTTTTGGTGCCACACGTTGCAAGCCAAGAGCAACATGCGGCCTTGTCTCCATGCTAACTAGGCTACAATTTCGTTGGGCACTTGGCTATAGATTGATGCTGACAAAGCCCCCTCCAAGGCCGCCACCATTCTTTCGGGTCTCTCTTTTACTCAAAGCATGATGCGCAAGCCCATCAAGGTCCGAAGGCCGCTCAACCTTGCTTGGCGGTTTGCACGGCACATTCATCTTACCATGGCCGCAGGAATTTTCTGGTGGTTGGCGCATGCGTGTATCGCTCGCCCGTGCGCTATTCATTGAGCCCGGTACGCATTTTTAGCACTTTAAACCGCCTAGCATACGGTGTTCTGCATGCATACGCACATGTTTCCTGTCATGCTTGGGTCGACTCACGCCTTGGTTTTGCGTGACTACCCGAATCCGTGCTCAGACATGCTTTTGCTTGACGAGCCGACCAACCATCTTGGTGCGTATTGCCTTGCATTACCAGAGTCCGTTTTTGCGACACTTGGCTCGGCCTGCTTATACCGGCTGTTTATCTGGTACAGATCTTCATGCGGTGCTGTGGTTGGAAAACTACCTCCAAAACTATGAAAACACCGTTGTGATTGTGCGTGACACGCCTTTGCGTGTGTTCGTGCTTGGGCTCGAGTGGCTTCCTGCCTTTTGTGACACGCGAAATGGGGTTGATCATGGCCTTTTGCGTATTCCGTGCGATCAGCGCTTCCAGCCTTCACTTCCCCTTCATATTCGCTTGCTTGCAGGTGTCACACGCCAAAGGCTTTCTCAACTCTGTGTGCACAGGTCTGTGATCTTGCCGTTCTAGTCGTCTTTTCTTGTTCTGATGCCCTGTTTGGCCCTATTCTTGAGCAGGCTCGAGGCTAATTCTGTGATACTGCTTCTATACCGGCGCACCCTACCCTATTTGTTTCTTTGCCAGACATCTTGGAGATGCGAGACCGCCAGGTGCATCGCTTCAAGGGCAACTTCGATTCGTTTGAGGATCAAAAGTGAGTTTTGACAAAACACCCTTTGCTGTTAATCTATTTTGAGCATCCAAGACTGGCCCTCACGTTCGTGCGCTCAGGTCCCACAAGATGGTCCAGGACGAAAAAGCTCGCGAAGGCTTGGAGCGGAAGCGATCGCAGCTGCAAAGCTTTATCAACAAGAACATTGGCGGTGGCGCCAAGGGCGCCAGCATGGCCAAGTCGCGCCAGAAGATGCTCGAGAAGATGGCATCCCTGCCCGACGATGTGTCCACCGATCCCACCGTTCGGTTCAAGATTCCCAACCCTGGTAGGTCTGGGTGGTGTGGTGGCGATGAGAGGCGGCAAGAAGCTGAATAGGCAGGAGTTGTTTGTGCTCAAGGGCGTCTCAATGCTGGGCCTTGACAATTGGCATTTCAATTATGGCGTAGGTCACGTCGCGGGTGGGTTTGGTATCCGCTTGGTGGGCGTGGGCTTTCACTACCCAGATGCACCAATGCTCTTTCGCAACGTGGAATTTTCCATCAACCAGGTAAGCGCTCCACGGCGCCAGGGAGAGGGCTGCATGCTTGTCATGTTGGAACTGCAAGCTCATCATCCTCGTGCGGGACATGACAGAATTCGCGAATTTGTCTGGTCGGACCCAACGGTGCGCTCGTTTTGTACTGCTTCTTCTCGCCCGGTCTATGACTCAAAGCCAGATGGCGCATCGCGTCATGCGGTTCTCTTGCCTTCGATGTGCTTGCTGCCGCTTGGGTGCTCTTATTTTCCTTCTGCGCCTTGACGTTATAACGCTTTTTTTTTTCTCCTTTACTGCTGCAGGTATTGGCAAGTCGACCTTGCTCAAGATTGTCTACCAGGAACTGGAACCCACTGAAGGCATGGTGACGCGCAACCAAAGGCTACGCGTGGGGCGTTTCAGCCAGCACCATGTCGACGAGCTCAAGGACAAGAAGTCGGCTTTGGAGAAGGTGGGTGGCTCGAGGAACTGTGGATATCGCGGCCGCAAACCCCGTGGCTCAGTGGGTTGCTTGCTTGCTTGCTGCTGCGTCGTTCTGGGTGTAGTTTCGCGACTTGTACCCTGCAGACCCGCCAAACAAGATTCGCAAGCACCTGGGATCAATGGGCATTCAAGGCGACATGCAGCTGCGGCCCATCAACACTTTGTCTGGTGGCCAGCGCTCGCGCGTGGCGCTGGCCCTCATCACGTTAGTTGTTCTTTTCCTGCTTCACCCAAGCAAAATTTCTTTTGATGATCGCTCACACCTGCTTTTGTGTGATATGCATGTAGGTACGAGGAGCCCCATTTGCTCTTGCTTGATGAGGTGACCAACCATTTGGTGAGTTGCAGGGGAGACCACATGCGTGCTGCGGGGCGGGGCCCAGGGAAAAGCCAGTCATTGTTTGTGTGTTCAAGGGAGGCCCCTCACTCCGGATCTTTTTTATTTTTATTTTTCTTTTCCTCAAGGATCTGGACACAGTCCAAGCCCTGATCCACGCCCTAATGGAGTATCAGGGTGGCGTGATGATTGTGTCCCACGACGAGCACTTGATTACAGCGGTGCGTCGCGGCGCGTCGCTGCCACAGAGAGTTTTGATGGGATGGCCTGGTGTTGGGCTGGTGTTTGTCTGACATGGCACGCGATGGACTGCTATAGGTGTGTGATGAACTGTGGATCATCCAAGATCAAAAGGTGGTCCTGTCCAAGGGTGACTTTGAGGACTATAAGAAGGGCATTGTTGCCCAGTTCAACCATGGCAAGAAGAAGCGGGCTTGATGTTTGTGCACATGGTAATCAATCGGATGAGCCTTTGGCATGTTGCTTCCGGTATCATGTGCAGATTTGCGCTGACAACAGCAAGCACCTTTTGTTTGACAGAAAGAATGGGGTTTTTATACATTTCGTTGAAAAAGTGTGGGTTCAAGGATGCTCCTACGTAGACCAGGATGCCATAGGGTCACGGATGATGGGCGCAGGAGTTTCATACGTGATGAACCCCCTTTGGAGTTTCTAAGTGCCGAAGCTTCGTGAGCAGCCAGAACCGAGCACTTGAAAGGTCTTTAGTTGATTCATGATGAGAGAACAACGAAATCCTGTAGTACAAATACGCAACCTTCAAATTGGCAGTGCGGGGTCAGCCCCACACGGAGTTGGGAGATGCTAGAGAAAGAGGAGAGGATCAAGAGAGGACGAAGTGGGAGAAGAGAGGAAGACGGAGGGAGGCGCATGAAGCACAGAGAAAGACTAAGGACAGAGACGGTGAGAGAATCAGAGAGACGAGGGAGAGACGTAGAGATTCTGAGCGAGATGGCGAGAGAAAGAGAGCGTGAATCAGTGAATCACATGCCGCGAGTGGCGGCGCTCAGAGGTTTCATCCGGGTCTTCTTCACGAATTCTTCCTTGCAACGGGTCACATGAAACCGAGACCTCCTCGCATTTTTCATCCTCTCCCGGAAATGGTAATGGCATCGCATCCGACCGAAGCCGACCAAGATCTCGTCGGCGCGACCCCCCCGCTTTAGCTTTCTGCCGTCACAACACCCCACCTGCCTGTTTTTTATTCCTTCCTGTCATCTTCTCTCTGTCTGAGGGCTGTCATCGGCTCTCGTCGCCTTTTCCCCTCCCGCACTCTGCACTCCAGAACACACCGCCTCGCCACCGCCCTATCTCCTCGCTTGTATCCTCGCCCGTGGTACTTCAAGCCCTCTGGCAGCAACGGCTTTCCCAACTTTTGATCTTCTGCAGGTCTGTCTGCCCGTCTGTCTGCTGCCTGTCAAATCCGTCTCCTGTCGCTCTATCTGTCACCTGCCTGTCTCTATCTGTCTCTCCTCTGGCCATTTCTGTTGTTCCGTCCCTCGTCTGATTTTGCCTGCCCGCCTCTGCTCTGCGTGCGCGTCCCCCCCCCCCCCCCACGCAAAAAAATA
>NW_001865084.1:208260-224463 GCF_000002865.3 Monosiga brevicollis MX1
CACTTGACTTGCCACACACAGACCTGTCAGGCCACGCGTCATTCTTCCCCCCACCCCCGCTTCGGCAAAGCCCATCCCCAACGCTCCCCCCTCTGCACGATTTTTTTTGTTCCCTTTCTCTCTGTTTTCTTTCCTTTTTTTGTTTTTGCCTTTCTTTTTCTGTGTGTCTTTTCCGTTTGTTCTTGTGTTCTGTTCGCCGACAACGTCCACCACCTGCACGGGGGTCATGCGCTGTGGGCTGGGTGGGTATGCACCATCCCATGGGCCACCTGTCCTTGCGTCCTTCCGATATGCAATGTGGTGGTCGCACACGTGCACGGGAATGAGTCCTGTCCCGCTCTGATCCGGGCTGCTCATGTGCAAGCAGGCACCCCATCCTGCTGGCTGACCTTGACTTCTTACCGCTGGCCATCCAAAGTTGTGCTCCCTCCCTTGTGTGTTGTTGGTGCTTGCCCGCTCGGTCTAATCAATGTGAACCATGTGAACAAAGTTGTTTTTTTTTCTTCTTTTCTTGGTTGACCGTTGTTCCCGTTCCCACTGGCGCTTTGATCCCGGCTGACGACGTGCCCTGCCCGACTGACCCTTGTAGACAGAGCACTGATGGTGAAAGAACCAGGCGTTCTCAAAGTCAAGGAGCACCAACCTGGCCCAGCCCCAACACTCCTCTCCCTCTTCCTCTCCCTTCCCTCCCTTTTGCCTGCTTGTGTGCACCAAATCACCAAGGTGAGATATGATGAACTGAGCTGCCAGTGTTGGATTCGAGCGCATTGACTGCTTTGCCGCCCTTTGGGCATCCTCTTTCAATGAACATGTTCCCGATCACCCGTTTTCTCTCGCGCTTCTTGCGTGTTATCGGGCCGTGTCCTCGTGCATCAGGCTCGGTCTTTTCGTTCTTTGGTCATCTTTGTCCCCCTTCCCCCCCTCTCTTTATCCTTTGCTTTGGGTTTAACCTGCTTTCCTGCTATCATGTCGACTCGCTTCCCTTATCGCTCTCGGCATCTCTTCCATTATCCATCCTCGCTCGTGCGCTCTTTCTCATTTTATCCTGACCGCCCGTCCCACTTTGCACTTTCAACGCCCAAATCTCATCGATTGCCTTTTGCACCGCCACTATCTATTAGCCCTTTCAAACGTCGGCTGCTTTGCCATCTGTGGACGGAAGAAACAAACAGACCTGATCATCTCTGGCTCGCCCATGACAGCTTGACACCATGACCTGAGGATCGCGCTAAGTTCACCCTCTTCAACCGTCAAACCCTTTGCTCCATGAAAAACGCAGCCAGCAAGCTTGCTGTTTAGTTTGAACAACGAGCAAGACGCCCGGGGCGAGCAACGCGCCTAGCCTGCGCACCATTCTCATGGAACGCAGCTCCTCCTCAGTGTCACCCATTCCGACGCGAAGGGAAAGGTCAACGGCGGTCGCCACTCATCCAGCCGGCCCAGGCATGCCTTCTTCCGATCACTCGGAACCATCACATGCCCCAACCCAGCACAACGAGGCGACCGTGCCCGTTGACACCCAAAACCAAGACCCCGGTACGCAAGGGAGCAGCGGCAGCACCAGCAGCAACAGCAGTATGCATTCAAGCAAAAGTATCAGCAGTGGTTCCGAGCATGACAGCGGCACTGGTACCGATGACACCAGCAGCGACGGCGTTAGTGAGTTACCTCTAGCAAGTGATGATGAAGCTCCCAAGTCTCGTCGACCGTCACCACTTTCACCGCCTACGCCACGACCCAGGCTATTGAAACATGCCCCAGCACAGGCTGTTCATGACGCGGGACAGTCTCGCACCCGTCAATCCGCACCGGCCGCACGTCTTTGCAGCCCAACTTCCTCCAAGGCAGGCGACCGCACAGCTGCTCCAAACGGTGATCAAAGGGGCTGTTCTTCCTCTTCTGCAAAGGCAGCAACCCTACCTCCCGCTTCCTTCAAACGCTCAGCTGTCCAATCACTCGCTCGAGGCAAAGAATCCCCCGCCCCTTCCCCGGAAAGCAATACATCCCTGCCGACTGGCGCCCCCCCTGTTTCCAAGCGTGCTCGAGCTGATGGAGGCCTGGGCAAGCAGCAGAAGGAAACCTCACAGCCGTTGGCTCAACGTTCTGTGTCGCGCACCTTGGACGCCGTCAAGCGGCGCGACAAGGATGAAGTGGTGGAAGAGGAGGAGGGAGATATCGATAATCTCGATGAGGAGGATCATGAACCATCTCTGACTGCGCTGAAGGGGATCTCAGATCATACATTGCTGGGCCCGCGCCGCACTTTTAACTTGCACCTGAAGCAAAACGCTTTGAGGCCTGATGAGGTGGCAGCTTTGAAGCGATTGCGACGACGCCGCCTAAACGCGCTCTATGCCCGCGGGAGTCGTCAGCGCAAAAAGCACCGAGCAAAACTGGCTGCCCGGGAGGCGGAAGATCAACAAGACGTGGCCACCATGCACGGGCCGGACAACGGGATGATTCAGCGCCAGATCAGACAACTGCGGGTTGCTTTGGCTGCGTGCTTGGCAGATCGTCAGTTTCTATTGCAGCGACTAGGCGCCGTGGGCATGGGTGTGGACCTATCTGAGATGCGCTATCAGCCCAACATGGAAGACTCGACCACCGTCACGGTTAAGGCGCCTTCCAAGCCAACGATACGCATTGGCAATGCTCAGTCCGCTATGCGCTCCTCTGATCGTGTGACGAGATTGTCGTCCACAGCCGTTCCAGACTCGGACAAGGAGCCCGGGCTCGCAAGCCGCGCGCACAGTCACGAACGTGCGTTCTTTGTGGATGACGAGGATGATCAGCCAGTTCGACAAAAGCAGAGTACCAAAGAGCGGGACGGGCATACTCAATCGTCACCAACAAGGCGAGCAAGCTCATCGCCGCAAGCAAAGAGCAGGAAGGGGGCATCCCAATCTGCCGCCTACGCAGGGCCGCAACCAATGACATGGAGTGATCATGGCCCGTCATCCCAGCTGGCACGCATGCCATCCGTATCGATGGAGTTTGAAAGGTCTGACATCATGCCAGCGCCCCCGAATGGGTTTTCGACACCAGTGCCCCATCTCCAACTCGACGTGCGAGCTCAAATGAATGTCCAGGCTCATATGCAAGCTCAAGCTCAAGCCCAAGCCCAGGCCCAGGCTCAGGCCCAGGCCCAGGCTCAGACCTTCAACATGTGGCAAGCCCACAACATGTATCCATACGCGCCACCATCAACGCACTATGCAACAACGCCGGCCGTCGTGGCCCTGAATCCGCAGCCCCAAGCAAACATGATGATGGGCGGCAATACAGGATACCCCGTGTATGCACCGTCCCCCGGCATGCCCGCGCAACTTCATAGACCCATGGGTGCTGTGCACCCGCTCTCTGCACTCGCACCGCGCATGTCTTGGACCCTTGGCGCTCCCGTCAATCACCCCTCCCGTACACAAACATCAAGCCCCTAAAGCCTGTTTTGCCACTCAGGAGCCCCTTGACCCATGGGTGAAATGAAAAATTCAAGACTAGGACATATTTACGCTTGTCTTGCTGAATGACAAAGCGATTTGATTTTCCAGTTTTGAACGTTTGGCGGCCGAAGCCATCCCATTACTCGGCCTCGCCGGTCGATGAAGAAGGGAAACGCAAAGACAACAGGACAGCTGGAAAAAGACCACCGTCTCTTTGTTGCAACCTCATCCAACGGCACGGCAGGGATGAAATTATGTCCTTACTTGTGAAACCAGCAAATAGTCACGGTCTTTCAAAGTCCTTTTTGTGCTTGGCGGCTTGGTGTGTGACCTTTCTCGCTCAAAGGCTGCTTTCCTTAAACAAACAGACACACAGACCGACAGACAGACCGACAGACAGACAGACAGACCGACCGACAGACGGGCAAAGACACACACACACACACACGCACACACAAACTCACACAAACTCACACAAACACACACACACACACACATTAAATTTTGATTGTCAGATGTTTTCTATGGTTCGAAGTTCCCTTTCTCTCTTTCTCTCTCTTTTTTATGTTTCGCCTTCTCTCTGTTGTCTTTCGCCTTCTCTCTGTTGTCTTTCTTTTGGTAATTTTTTTTTCCTTACATGTGAATGCCGCTTGTTCAGGGGTCATGATGGTGCCATGCCTCGGCACGGTTGGATGGAGTGCTCCGGCCGTGGCCCTGCAATTGGTGCTGTTGTTGGCAAGTGCCGTTCATGTGGAAACGACCGTTACTCAGTTGCCTGATGCGCCCGTGTGGTATACGGCGTGCCCGACCTCGTCCTATCAGATTCGATACAGCCCGCCCACGGCAGAGTTGCTTCCTCAACTCGAGCTCGTCTTCAATAACGCGGTTGCCAAGGGCTTTGATGAGGTGCCAGCCGACCCGACCTTCTTTGCACTCATGATCACCGGCAAGGATGAGGCGCACGAGTACTTTGCACGCAAGTCAATGGAATCCTTTGTCCATCAGGCAGCCACGCGCAAGGTGCTCGTCATTATCAACGACTCCCCCAAGTACACGCTCACCGGCCCAGTCTCCGAATGGCTGGCTGACATGCAAACCTCCGTCATGGCCTCACCCCCGCCCTGCGTTGTCGAGATTCGCGTGGAGCCAAAGCGCTACGTGCTCGGTGACCTTCGCAACATTGGTATCAACGCGGTGCCGCTCGGCGGTGTTTGGGTACAATGGGACGATGATGGTAAGGTTTGGCCCAAGTGTGCCCACTTTTGCAAGCGCACGCACACACACACACCAAAAAAAAAAAAAAAAAAAAAAAAAATGACACTTCAAGAGCACTGGTGGCGCGAGCTTGTGCTACACCACTTTGAATCCCCGTTGTATGCGCAAGCTCGCGCGAGCCGGTCGCAGGCGCGCGCCACATGCTCATTTGCGCCCCTCCGTGCTCCTCTTCGTGCACCTTCGTTGTGCTGTCACAGATTGGCATGACCGGCAGTACATGACCCTCAACGGCAAGGAAATGGTCACCTCAAACACGCACGCGCTGACCATCAAATCGCAATACCGATATTTTTTCACCAAGAACAGCAGCTATATCCATCAACGTACGCCCCATCAGCGCGCCATCGCTGCTTCGTGCCCAGTGCCATTGGCGCACGCAAAAAGCCTCACCTGTGTCCCTTTCGCCTGTGGGCCCCTGCAGCTGCCATCGCCTTTGGCATTGAAGGCACGGTCATGGTCTTCAAGACGCCCACCGTGGCCCCCATCCAATACCGCGCCAAAGGCAGAGCAGAAGACACAATCTACCTTCGGATGCTTCGTCAAGCAGAGGTTCCCGCAGCTGCCTGGGACAACCCCACCTGGTTGTACTTTCGTTTCTATCACGGTATCAATACGTGGGACGCCAACCACTATCGCATCAACAAGCTCCCAGACGAAAATGCATGGTGCTGCCATCTACCCACTCATGCCTGCGGCTGTGCCGATGAAATGGCCAATGAGCTTCACGCCTTTGTCATTGAGGTTTACCAAGACGTCGCCGCCGCTCTGGCCGCGGCGCCTAGCTAGGATGTCAATGACTTGCCAAGGTTGCATCGGCCCCATTCCCGTTGCACCATTTGCACTCACAGCAAGTGATGTTTTTGTATTTATTATTTATTTTCCCAATCATGTTGGTTGACCAGCTTTACAAGGGTGAAAATTGAATGACAGCAAGAGCTGACCACCACGCTTCTCTTCCCGATCACGCGCATGCTCTCTTCAAACCACAACCGGGCCAATCCCCATGCCTGACTGCCTTGGCATGTCTGCGAGGCCAGGTAAGTTTAACTGCACAGCGGGCACGAAGCATTCGCACTCAAGACTTGACAGTCACCCAAGCCGTCGAGCTCGCTCGCAGCCATTGTGAGGTTTAAGACAGGATTGTTGCAAATCCGAATCGCGGTTCCCGTCGAAACGAGCGCGCCCAGACCACTGATACTAGACAGCTTGGCATTCTCCTGAACATGAAGAAAAAAAAAAACAAAAAAGGAGGTCGGCAAATCCAATGTTGAATCAGCAAAAAAAAAAAAAAAAAAAGGATAAAAAATTAGACTCGGCAAAGGTCACACGCTCTGGATCGTGGGAGAAGTGGAACGCGGGCTTTCCGAAACTTACGGCAATGTACAAGTTGCCTTCGATCGATTCGATTCGGCTCAAGCCGTTCAAATCAGAGAGCTCAGTGTTGTTCTACACCAGAATGTATGATTGAGTTTTATTCGGAAACCAGGTGGACCTGATCCCACTCACAAGACATATACCACAGCCATCAATAGCGCCCGGTATAACTCAAAGTACCGCGCAATTTCATACATTGATGTGCAGGTTACCGCCAATGTGAGTCACGTTGCTCAGCCCGTCGATTGTTGTCAAGGCCTTGTTTTCCTAACGTGTGCACGGTGAGATCCATGCATTGCCTCGACACCCAGGCCAGCCAACCCGACGTTTGTACACTGGTGTGCCTGCCTCGAGACTGTGTGACCTCAAAGGGACAAGGGACCGCTCGATGGCACTCTTACGCGGATGAAGAGATAGCCTGGGATATCAGTGAGGTGTCCAAGCCCGCTCATATTTGACAATGCATCGTTGCCCTGCGCAGTTGATTCCGCGGAGTCAGCATGGAAGCACGTATGCTTGGGGGACAGTGGTGGACTGTGCTCGCAAACTTACATAAATGGATAGGTAACCGTTGAGAGTTGACAGCTGATGCAAGCCGCCAAGACTGGCAAGACGCGAATTGCCCTACAAAAATGAATGATATTAATCAGTGTTGTGACCACGATCTTACGCTACCAGGACGCACATCCCAACCTACAAAGATAAACAGGTCACCGCCAATTGCCTTCAGCATTCCCAAGCCGTCAATGTCCATCAGTGCCTTGTTAGCCTGAATGAGGTCAGCAACCAACACGCCGAGTTTCAGTGGCAACCAGAAACGCATTCGTAACGTAAGAGATGGAGCACCGGTATGTAACCAAGCGCTCAATGTCGATCTGCAGCATCACCCACAAAAATCGTCAACCCAGACCCCACGGAGCCCAGCTGCTCGAGCCCTGCGAGGCGACTTAAGGCATGATTGCCCTGTCGAAAAATAAATCAAGGAGGTCGGATCCGTGAGAGAGGGCAAAGAATAATATGATGGATTTACCAGGGTCAGGTAAGAATCTCACGCACGTCAAGAGAGAAAGAGCCGCCTATCAACTGAAGGCGTCTCAGACCTTCAATGCTCGTCAAGCCTCCGTTGTTCTGACAGCAAGGAAGTTCTCAGGATCAGAGCGATGCCGCCGTCACAGTGCTCGTGCAACCAAGATACAATTCCGGAAAATCAAAGATGGCAAGCTTACTTGGATATAAAGAGACCCACCGACCGTGGTGAGGCGGCCAAACGCGTCAAGATGAGCCAAGGCACCATTTTGCTATCACCGGGAAGAGGAACAGCCAAAGTGAACGATGAAGCTGGGCGAACTGAGCACGAAAGCAGGCCCAAAAGCGAAACCTACAGCAATCCTCAAATCTTCATCAATGCGGACAAGGCGCTGAAAGACCTGCAGGTCTGATGCTTGCAGGGACGTGCAGGTGTTCAGGTCGACGCTGCCTTTGATGTGCGTCACATTGGTCGGCACGTCGATGAAATTGCAGCCAACGCTCTGATCATAGACGACCGGTGGATCCGTTGGAGAAAACGGGGTGGTTGATGCTGGCGGTGTTGTCGCGCTTGGAGTCGACGCGGCGGAATCCTGACCATATTCCGCTCGCAGCTCGGCCAACTCGCCCAACACATCCACGCCGTTCAGGTAAATTCGTGAGTCACTCGACGAGCCACCACTGCTTATATGCAGGTGGCCATCGGCATCGACCTCAATGGTGGGATCACCAACAATTTCACCAGCCTTCACGGACATTACCACCCCACACACCATGATCACCGCGGCGCTGGCGACACAGCCCAACAGCCGGGTCATCTCGACGTGTGTGAAGGACCACCACCACACCACGCATGGAGTAGGCGATGATTCTTCAATATCTCCTTTATGAAATGCAAAATCTTGGCTTGGATTCGCGTTGAAAACGACGTTTTCTCCACAAAGTCCTTCTTTAGTTTTCGTCCTTGGTATATGGCAGCATCGTATGTCGTATCGCGTCGCGTGTGTGAGATGACGCGATCTTGATTTCAATTCTGATGCTAACTCTGCGATCCGAGTGGATCAGATGAGGTCGGCTACCCTTTGCAGTTGGCTTAACGGAGGCCAGGGAGACTTCAAGGTGCCCGCAAATAAGCGTTTAACTTGAGTATGTTCATATACAAATCTTTTCCGATTCTTCATTGCCAACGGTCATACCACATGGAATACACCGGCTCTCGTCCGATCGCCGCAGTTAAGCCATGTTGGGCCATGCTAGTACTATCGTGGGTGACCAGATGGGAATACATGGTGTTGTTGGCCTCTTGATATTTTTTTCTTGCGACGATTTTAGCTTCTTCTTTTTCTTTAACATTTTCAGCAAAGGTTTCCTTACGCGAGATTATCACTTCTTCATCTGCTTGATATTCTTCGACATTAACTTTTGTGCCCTTGGTGTGTGGGCTAATTCGATCATGCGCAAAACTTGATCCTGGTGCGAGCGATAATAAGGGGTCACTGGTTGAGGAGGAGAGCAGAGTGCCGGCGTAGAGACAGCAAGTCAAAAGCAGCAGGGTATACATGGAGACTAGATAAGGTTGAGGACATGGCGAGGGCGTTGTCAGCATGGAGTCAGGGCAGAGTCAGGGCAGAGTCAGGGTAGAATCAGGGCAGAGTCAGCCTGGAATCAGCGGAGAGTCCGCGTAGAGTCAAGAAACTCGTGGTGACCCACCCCTGTAGCACCACCCAGACCCAAGCATGTCTCTTATCCTGCTTTCAGATGATAGCCACCTCCGCTTAAAATCACTTTTCTTCGACAGAAACACCTTAATCCGCTAGGGTTAAAATGGGCATAAAGTGCAACAACCTCAAATTATTCGCCATAAACTTAAAAGCAACACCTGACACACTTTCGTCTATTTATAGGGGCTTCCTTACGAGAACAAAAGGGTATGTTCACGATATTTGTCAAGTATCGTACTACACTCCGCCACACCCGACCCCTCATAAGCAAATCTCATAAGCAAAATCTCATAAGCAAAACCATAAGCAACAGAAGCAAAGTCAGGTTTTCAAGCAGAACCCCAGGACCGAGGCTGCTGCCAGCAGCTCATATGAGCAGTTATGACCGTTGCCTCTTTCTTCTTATTCTCAGGAGATCACAATGACAGCACCAGCCCAAAAGCCAAGGCCCTTGCATCTCGTCCTTGCCTCTTCACCTCTTCGCCTCTTCTTCAAGTGCAGGCGACTCGATGAGCTCGGCATTTTTCTACTGGAGATCATCCACGACTGCATCCGAGCTCTAGGACCACACCCACAAACTCGCCGCCGTATCGCTGCGCCTGCAGACCGGCCACCAACTTGATGCTGCGCCACATCGCCATTGTCGCCCTTGCGGCGCTACTCTCACTGCCTCCCTCGGCCTCGCAATCCATTGATTCCAATGCTGGTCAGAACTCAAACGCTGACTCTTCCCCACCTCTCTCGTTCTGCTGCTTCTGGATGCCATGCCGCGTCAGTGTCGTATGCTCACATCTGCCGAATTCTCTCGTTCCCATTTCTCCTGCCTCCCTGCCGCCCTGATAATAGTGCTTGAAGCCATCAAGGATCATTTGCATCCCATCTGCACCTCTCATGGTGTCAGCGTGATTGACAACGCAACCAATACCAAGACGTGCCTGTGCGACAGCAGCTACGCGGGTGACTCTTGCGAGTAGGTTTTTTTATTTTTTATTTTTATTTTTTTTTTTTTGTCACGTTGCGCATTCTGCTCCGCCCACACCAAGCCCTTACCAATGGCCTATCTGCACTCTGTAGCGAGTTCGTGGGCGTGGGCATACTGCGCTGTGCGCTGGCGGGTGATGTGCCCCTGCTTCTCACCGTGCTTGAAGGCGTGACGACGCTCCGTGGCGACCTTGTCATGTCGGATGGCTGCGTGACGGCTGATGCCATCACCGCCGTGGGCAAGCTCACCAAGATCGATGGCAACGCTTTCATCTATGACCCGACCACACCGACCCAGCTTGCCACGGACTGGCCCGAAAATCATTGGGAAACTGTGACCGGCTGCATCGCCCTGGCCAATCTGCCCGAAGCCGGCCTTGTTGGACGCACGCTCTTCCCTGATCTCACTGAGCTTGGTGCTTGTTCACTCGACGAGGTGGAGAGCAAACTGCCCTCGGCCTACTGGGACACGTTTGTCAATCGAACCATCCCGCCTCAAATCTCGATGATGCTCAACCACATTGGAGCGGACCACGAGGCCTGTGTCAGCGGCTGTGACAACATTTCCCTTGCTTCTAAGCTGCGCACGATGCCCGGTGCCCTACTGCTAGATGACCTGCCCGCCCGAGACCTCAACGAAGGTCTCCTGGAACACGTGGGCGGCCTGCACGTCCGCAACTGCCCCCATGTTGAAATCTTGGGCACGTCCCATCTGGCGACCATTGGCGAGCACGGCCTGCTCCTTCGTGAAACCGGCCTGAAGAACCTTGACGACCTGGCAGGGGTTCAAGTTGTTCGACTTGGCTTTGTGGATATCACAAGCAACGACCACCTGGAGAATGTGCTGGGCTTCAACCCGACTGTTGTCGAGCGCAGCGGCACGGTCAGCACCTCTGTTGAATTTCAGCTCGTATGCCAGAACGGCTATCATTCAGGCTTTCCCGAGACCGAGTGTACTTGCGCCTCGCCCGAGTACTCGGGCAAGCTGTGCGACACCATCACCGGTGACTTTTTCTGCATGGACTTTGCCCAAGCCGAGACCCTCAACCAGACCCTAGCCAACGTGCGCCACGTGATTGGTAACATTCATCTGACTGACACGTGCATGGAGATGTCGTTCCTCAACTTCCCCTACCTCACGAGCATTGAAGGCAGCCTCATTGTCAACTCCTTTGGCATGCCCATTGTCGAGCCAGGCTTTCCGAGTTTGAAGTCTGTCTCGACCGTGCACATCGAGTCTGTACCCGCAACCAGCATCGATTGGCTGCCCGAGCTCGAGACGGTGGGCTCGCTGAGCATCCAGAACAACGACCAGCTTACCAACCTGTCGGGACTCGCCGCGCTGACCACCATCGACGAGGCACTCGAGATCTTTGCGTGCCCTGCGATGACCTCGTTTACCGGCCTCGAGAATGTGGCGCGCATTGGTTCGCTCTCCATCGTCTCCTCAAATTCGTTAACCAACTTTTCAGCCCTCAACGGTGCCGAGCCGGTGCTTCTGCTCGGTCAGAACTCTGCACCAGCTCTGAGCATTGATGCGTGCGCAGATTGCGAAGCTCTTTGGTCGCACTTGGTGGAGACGGTCGAGATTGCTGACGGCGCCAGTGTCAGCGTGCCGTGGTCTACCTGTGGCGGCTTTGGCACGGTGCCGGCTGGTAGCCTGTCTTGCGCCTGTAACCCAGGCTACACAGACTACATGTGCACCGGCTACAACGGCGATGACTTGATCTGCAACGTGTCGACCGCCAGTGACATCAAGGCAATGCTTGCTGGCGTCACCCACCTCTACAGCCCTCTAGTCCTTCTCCTTTATTGTGGCGCTGGCTCCAGCTATGGACTTTTGGACACGGTGACATACGCAGCCGCTCTCTACTTTGAAGATGCCATCGATTATCAGGGCCAGATCCCGGCGGGACTGGGCTATGTGAGCATCTTTGAGACGCAATTATCTGACATGTCGCTCTTTGGCGCAGTCACGCACATTGACAGCCTGGAGATTAACAGCAACGAATACATGACCACTTTGGATGGCCTCGAGAGCCTGGAGACAGCGGGCCAGCTCGTGGTTTACAACAATCCCACGCTGACCAACGTGGATGCGCTCGGCAGCCTCCTCAGCGTCACCGGCGACCTCATCATCGTCAACAACGATGTGGACGTCAACGCCATCGCCTTTGACGTCAACGCCATCTCCACCAACACCACCCTAGTCACCGGCTAAGCCGAGCCCGCTGTAACCCGTCTGTGTTCGTTTCTGTTTACATGCCCTTATCGATGGATATCTGTTGTGCCGTGTCGCCGCCATGCTTGAAGCGCTTTATACTTGGTGTAGTCTCGAGTCGTTCCGTTTTGCTGGACAAATTGAGTCATCAACATGCATGTTTGCTTTTTGCATACGAGATGCCTCGGACCGCATGCCCAAGCGAGGGTCGAAAGAGAGTCTGGTGAGGGGCCAATGGTGGATGATGCCAGCTGTGTGTAAAGGTAAGCGATGCTTCACAAGCACGCAGCAATAGTGCCGCGTTGAAAGACCAGCGGATGCTCGCACTCTGCCATATCTTTGCAAGATGATGGAGCAGATGAATCACTCTCAGCAGCTTTTTGCAGTCCTCACGACGTGAGCCCGACAGAACGACTTCATAGCTGCGTGTACTGGTTGTCCCAAGACAAAACCCTGTGCAAATGAACAATGTCATTAAGTGTGGCTTTCGTTACACATTCACTTACTTTTTTATTTTTTTTTATTTTGACGTTCGAGTTGACTCGACCTTCGCTCTGAGCTGCTCGTGTTCACCCAAGATGTCACTGGTACAGGAAATGCTGTGCTGACAGTGCGATCAGGCATTCCATAACCGTGCCGCAAGAGATCAACATGTTGCTCTGGTGTGTTGGCTCATCTCGCTTCTCGATCGCTGTTCAAGAATGAAAGGGGAAGAAAACATTGTCCTTGAACACGTCTCATCAGCCTCAAGGACGCACGCCTCGTCGTCCTTGTTTTCGTAGGTGCACCAGAAGAGCACGCGCATCACACTATATGGAACATCGCTGCTTCGATACCGAGAAGATGATGGCTGCTTTCATTGCCCCGTGGGAGGATGCCACTATCGCCATGGACTCTCAGCCAACCTAAAATCACACCTCCAGCATCTGCATGAGAAACAGACGACACCCAGAGCAGCAATACCGGCGGCTGTGACTTGCGACCGGCTGCCTGCTCGCCAAAAACCTACTCGGACGCGCATGAAAAAACGTGTGGTCAAGCTTGATCAACAGCACGGCATAGCCGCGGCTCGAATCTTCATGGGCGAGATTGGTTGCCTTGTATCCCCTGTTTTTGAATCTCCAGTGTGCACGCAGTGCGGCCATGTCCTGAGAGGCAGGGCGACGCACCATCTGTTCAAAAAACACCATGTTCGGTGCAGCCAGGAAGACATTGATGCAGCTATGGCACTCCTGCGCCCACTGCAGCCCGAAGAGCCGCTGCTTGACCTCGGAGTTGAATCTGGGCCCCATAAGCCTATTGAAGGCATTCCCGTTCTGGACGGCGTGGGTTGCCCCTTGTGTCAGGCTTGCTTCACCACAAAAGGCAGTCTGTGGCATCACATCGTAGCCGAGCATCCCGACGAATCAGAGGCCAAGCAGCCGCCTCGACGCGTCAAGCTGCAAAAGCCGTTGCGCGGTGCCGGAGCCCGCTGTATCGAGGTCATTGTCGAAGATGGCCACGATGCCTCGGCAGCCGACGTCAGCGAAAACGAGGAAGAGCTGGAGGAGCAGCAGCGGTTCAAGCAGCTGATCTCCAGCACCCAGGCCATGGCGTCAGAGGCCGAGGAGAAGCGCTGCCCGCACGGCGTTCACCAGATGCACCCGTTCTACGATAGTGTGGGCATGACGCTGATCCTGAGCGAGCTGACCCCAGAGCAAATTCTCAAGCTGGGCCACGACACCCCACCCGCACCACTCGTGTCAGGCATGCACGAGCTCTTGTGGGAGGCCCACGGACAATTGTCCCAGCACGGCCTGGCGGCTGCTTCCGTGGCGTCCTTGTTCGAAGATGAAGAGTTGCAAGTTGAGCCACAAACTTTACCCCAAGTATCTCCTGGCACGATGAGCAGATACCTAAACATTGGAGCGCGGTTGGTGCATTTTATACTGCTACTGGACGCACTGCCAGCCCCCGAGCCATCCAGCTTTTTGAGCCAGGTGCTCGCCAGTCGTGGGGAGGCCATAACTACAGCTGCTTTGGCCGTGCAAGACGCGCTGGATGCGGGACTGAGCGGGGAGGATCTTGTCGAGCCCTTGGCGGCACTGTGGCTGGCACTGGTGAATGCAGAGCTACATCTGTTTGACAACGACAAGGTGCACTTTGTCAACGTGTTTTTGTTGTGCACGGCCGTGTCCAAGGGAAGCGGTGTCTTGCAAGACATCCGGCGCTGGACCACAACGCAGGCCGGTTTGATTTATATTTTCAAGCTGTTTTTGCTCCGGTTTGGCAAGGCACAGCGATGGGCCACTGCGGGTAAACTCAGGCCTTTTCTACAGTCTGGACGGCTGGTGCATTTTCTGAGCCAGCGCATGACGGCGGCTCGCTCTTCCAGCACGGCCGATGGGCAGGTTGGAGTGGATATTGACGTGCAAACGGACGGTGACATGACGGACGAGGCGCTGCACACCATTGTTTGTCAGGGTACTGAACTCAACGTGAAAGAGATTGGGACCGCCCTGGTACAGATGCGCAACGATATGAAAGAAATTTTAGACACCCACCTCTTGCTGGGATCGGATCTGCGAGAGCGACATGCTCTCGAGTATGTCCGGCTACGGTCGAAGGAGGATCGGACCAACAGGGTCAAGAATTGGTGGGTGGGCCATGACAGCCCAGCTGAGCGGGCCCTATTGGATCACATTGGCCAGACTCCGAGCTTGCGGCAAGAATTTATCTGCACGGAGCTTGGCCCAGAAGGAGCTGATGAAGAGCCGACCTTTCGAGAAGACCGCGTGCGGGAATGGCTTCTATTTGTGGGCAGGTTCAACCAGCTGGCGCTCACCTACACCCACATGGCTGGAGGTACGCTTGCGATCGAGCAAAGACTCTGTTTGAGAAGCTTGGCATGTTTATTGTACCACTCTTATCTGTTTGCATTGGCTTTGGCGTTTTGTTAGGTCTGCCACCTCAAGCAACCGTATATCAAGGGCTATCCTACAAAAATGGCGTGGGCCGGCAACGGGCCGTGTTTTTTGCTGGAAAGCAGCTCTCCATATTGACTCGTCTGGGTAAAACCCACGGGCTCTCTCTAGATGAGCAGCACGCCTTTCGGTACATGGACGAGGAAGTCAGCAAGCTGATTTTCATGTATTTGCTCTTGTGCAAGCCTCTGGAGCAGATGCTAACCAGCTGGCTGGAGAAGCGGGGCGCTCTTCAAACCCCTCGCGATGGCGGGCGTGGAACCTACGACAATGATCAGGAAGAGGAGGATTTATTGGAGGACGAGGGGGATGAAGACCACATGAGCCACGACGATGGCATGACCTTGCGACGCGAGGTACAGGACGCTCAACGCCACTACAACAACAGCCACTTGCTCTTCAACATTGCGCCTCTGCAGACCATGCTCAGCCCAGCCTCTATCTACGCTGCCTTTCGTCGACAAATGGCCACCTACCTGCATCAGCCTACGCTTGGAGTGGCAAAGTGGCGACACGCTGCTACCTTTTGGATGACAACATTTGTGACAAACCGGCTCTTTGCCGACCCCGCGAGCACTTTGGGTAGCCTGATGCGCACCCAGGCACAGCCCTTGGGCAACATGGCCAAAGACTTCTTTGCTACCGCAACAAGCTACCAATTGCAAGCCAAAATGTCATCACGTCTGATGCATCAGCTGGCCTCACAAAGCTGGCATGCCTTTTTGGGTCTTGACCGCAAGCGCAGCGTGGCCGAGCTCACAGCCGCCAAGGAAGCTTTGGAAGTTCGCCACCCCATAAGCTGGAGCGGGTCATCAAAGCTTGAAGTAGGCGGGCGCGTCATCATGGATACGCAAGCTGAGCATGATGTAGCCTACATGACCCAACTGGCCCAGCAGGCACGCATCTCGTGGGGCCACGGCTTTAAAAGCCAAGAACAATTGGACCTGGCAGCGGCCATTGACCAGCATCGGGCCGAGGACGGCTGGCTGATTGTCGTTGCACCGTCAGGCATGGACAAGACGCTTTGTACCATGCCCAAACTGGGTTGTCACCCGCATGCCGGCACGGTGCTGTGGATTGTGCCTTTTGCGACCTCGGCAGACGATTTGTTGCGGCGTTTGCAGGCGGCTGGCCACAGTGCGCAAAGGTGGCTGGGCCCCTCGACGCCGGTAGCAGCTGGCCTGGACGTGCTTATCATC
>NW_001865084.1:225977-227785 GCF_000002865.3 Monosiga brevicollis MX1
AGAGAGTGGAAGTGTGCCTCGGCCCGCAACAGAAGCTGCAGCTTCAAACGAGGCTACGCAGACTTCCACAGCTTTATTGCCTCGTCTTGGAGCACCGTTGCCATCTCTACCGGTACCTTCGGCCTTGCCGATACGTTTGCCCGTCCCATCTGCTCCCGATGCCTTGTCACCACGGCCCAGGGCAAACGTTCCCTCGGCAGCGCTGCGGCTTACGCGTGCCCGCGCTCTGGCGGAACGAATAGCTTCCCAAGCCTCATCCATGGAGAGCTCCTCTGACGGTGACGGCCCTCTTGATATAGACCCTGCCGCAGAGGCCGAGCCCACGCAGCACCCTTGCTCTTTGCTGGGCAAGCAAAGGTCTGGACTTTCTGGCGCACACTCTACGCGCCCTTCTGCCAAACGTGTGGCATCTGATACATTGCCCCCGGCTGCTTTATCATCGCAAGGATGTGAAGCGGCGCCGATGCCACGCCTGAGATCAAACAAGCGAGCCAAGACGACGCGCTCGCGCCTGATCCACAAGGCGGCGGCTGACAAGTTTCTGGATGCGCTGAGGTTGATGCATGCCTATTGCATGCCATGTACCATTCGCCAGTCTCAAGCCGTCTGGAAACCTCAACATATCTGTCCCGAATCAGACGACACATGCACCCGGTGCCATCTCGCGGGGCACAGTGCCGATGAGTGCAACATCGATTTTGAATCTGCCACACGAGAATGTTGCGCCAGATGTGGCATGCCATCTAGGATTGGCGGCCACCCCTTGAAGCATTTGCCGAGCTGTGCAATCGATAAAGGCCTCGGACGAGTCTTGAGCTCCATCATCCTCCTTGCCGACTGTCATCCGCGGCTGCGCCAACTGGCCAAGCGGATGGGATACGATCTTCGGCCCGGCACGCTGCAGACGCGACATTTTCGCGAAAGATTTATTGCATGGCTGTACTCGGAAGACCATCATCTGCCGGCAGGCCATTGGCACCTTGTGGAGTTTGTGATTTAAAGCGTCGAGATTTTGATCGGGGCAGCCGCGAGGGCTGTGATATGATAACATGGGCGACAGACTATTTGTTTTAATGGTTGGATAGTATGATAGTGGGAGTATGAGGACCGAGACCACCATGCGTGTTACAGACCAAGACAATTATGCAAGTGTGTTTCAATAGCCACTGGGCTTTCTCTGTCATGCGGAATGAGCTGCGTCTTGCCAGGACGGAGCGCAAATTGACCTCGCCTGCCTTGCCAAGTACTGTTTGAACGCCTGACACCTGGCATCTTGATGCTCTTGCGCCACATGCAAAAGAGTGCACGGATCCTTACAGGCGTTGACACGATTGACAGGAATACTGAATGATGCGCCAGCAGGCCTGAATCAGTCGGGAGAAAGTGGACCTTGTAATTGCATCCAATATAAAGGATAATGAACCGTTTTGGTCTTGAGACTAAAGTCATAAAGCTAAAATCATGACACATAATGTAGAACAAATCAGAGAAATTGAAGATTTGACTTTCTGTAGCAAACCTTGTGGAAATCGAAGAACTGAGCTGTATGGAAACGTGACGGCGTTCAGAAAAGACTCGAGATATTGTTGGCTTTTTGTGTGTTTATGTGTGTGGTCACATTTTTTTTTTTTTGATCAGTCGCCAAGTCGAGGCATTGCTGTCGCTGGCGGCGTGGTTCAGCGTGGGGCAACCATCAGTATCGGTGCGTGCAACAGTACCCGAGTCATCGAGGATCCTGGTCTCGCACGCTTTCTGCTTGGCCAGGTCGGTAAACACCCACAATGACGGCGGCTGGCATTCAAAAACCA
>NW_001865084.1:231881-235501 GCF_000002865.3 Monosiga brevicollis MX1
GGCACATGAGCGTGGCTTGGCTGCATACACTGGTGTTGCATCATACGCCCGAGCCTTCATTGGGGGCGTTGAATGTGGCACACTCTCAAAGCCAGCATGCAGGCAGAACGGCACGCAACGTCTATGGCCGCACGCAGCTCGATCACAAGTTTGTGTCCAGTGAAGCACAGTATGGCCACCAGTTTGTGTCTGAAGAATGGCACAAGCTCATGAAGCTGGTAGATGTAGAGGATCAGATCCAAGCCGAGGCCGTGGATGGGCAGACCTGCGTGCAACAAGTGGTTCATAAACAGGTGGTCATCCAGTCGTCTCGGGTCAGAAACGTCAGCACACAGGTGCAAGCGACCGTGGGCACGCAAACAGATCCCGAGGTTGAAGCCTGCCTTGATGCTGAGGATGACATTGACGATATCATTGCCGGTTTGGATTTAGACGAAGCCGAGGCAGCCGAATCGTCCATGCCAGTTGCCGTGCCGCGAGCCGTGAAAGAGGCTGCGTCGACGGCCTTGCAGCAAGAGCCAAGCCAGCACAATGACCAAACGCAACAACAAGAGTATGAGGATCAGATTTGGCTAGCTCAATGTGTGCGGCAAGCGTGGAAGACAACATTTCGCGACTGGGATCAGTATCGATTGGCACAGGCTGTGACTCGGCACGAGGCCCAGGACGGCTGGCTGTTGGCCGTGGCCCCGACTGGCATGGGCAAGACGCGGTGTACACTCGCTCACCTCCAGCCACGCAAGGTCGTGGTGTGGATAGCCCCGCTTCGTGAGCTTGCCAGAGACTGGTGCCGCCGCTTCGAGCAGGCTGACATTGTATCGCAGTGGGCTAAGAATGATGGCCGTGACACGCAAGTCAACGTGCAAGTGGTTGTCATGACGGTCGACTTTTTGGTTGGCCATGGGATGATGTGGGTGCAAACTCTCGTGCAGCAAAAGCGTCTGGCCATGCTGGTGATGGACGAGGTTCACACAATGCTCGTGGACACCAGCTATCGAGAGAGTCTTGTTCGCTGCCCAGGCCGGCTGGACCATCTTCGCCAAAACCCATCCGTCAAGTGTGTGGGCCTGACTGGCACGCTTTGCCCCAAAGATGAGCGGGCTCTGCTCCAACAGCTGGATTGCACGGAGGACGCTTCGTACCAGACCTTTCGTATGCCAACCATGCGAACCGATCTTCGGCTAGGGGTGCAACAAGGAACAACAAAGGCATTTGAGATGTTTGTGAAACGCCACTACGGCCTGTTGGAGCAAGAGGGCCGCGTGGATCGCATGCTGATATTTTGTGACACGAAGAAGCAGGTTGAGGCATTGTCGACTCAGTTGGCACGCACGTTGGGTCACGAGCAGTCGCTGGCCGTGGATGCTGACATGTCAGCCGAAGACACACGGGTCGCTCTTGAGCAGTGGAGGAGCGGCACGCAGAGTCTGGTCTTGGTGGCCACAAGCTGCTTGGGCGCGGGCTTGGACATGCCCAACGTCCGGAAGGTGATCTGGTTTGGCAGCGGCTACAACGGCTACACCTTGTCGCAGGCCTTTGGCCGGGCTGGCCGCGACCGACGGGTGGCGAGGCCACGCTATGGATACCACCAGGCACAGCGGTTTCGGAAGACCTGCAGCCATTTGCAAGCATGAAGCGCTGCCTGACTATTGGACTACAAGCATAGACGTATGTCCAGAAGCTGCTGGAACACTCTGGAAGATATCAGTCCAGGATGATGTCTGATGATCCTTGACAGCGCTCGTCAAGGAAGCCTGTAGAACATTGTGATTGTTCCTGCCACCGAGATATAAGTACGGTCCTGTAGACCGGAAGTGGCATTTTACTTTGTACCTTTCCCGTTTCAATTTCCTCTGTTTGCTTTGTGAATTGACCACAAACAGATCACATCCTAAAACTGACCTTTGAGCTTGGTTGGCTGCTGGATGGGGAGGGCCACATTTGTGCGGCCGCAGGAGCGCCGGCTTGCACCGTCTGCTCCATGATGCAACCGACCTTCACAGCGCGCCATCCAAGCTGTGAAGCACATGGGGCGCCAGTATCACACGAGGGCCAGACGCGGGCCAAACGAGCGCAGTTGATGGTACCATCGGCGCCCATTCAGTCAGACGACTTTAACACGGCTCTGCTATGGATGTGCACCTACTGCTGGGCCTGCAGCTGCAGCAGAGACCGCTTGGTTGCTCACCACCAGCCTTCTAGCTGCCCGGCCATGAAAGGGCGCTGTTTTCGATGCCACTGCCGCGGTCATGGTAGTAGCAATTGCCAAGTGACCTTGGGGGCGGGTGTTTGCTACCGGTGCTGAAGGCCGCAGAAGATTGGGGGTGATCGAGTGGTGGAGTGCACGGGGCGGGCCTGTGCCCAGCGCAACCGCGAGGCCATCCGAGCCTTGGTCGCGTCTGTGTCACGCAGTCAAACTTTGCACGGCATCATGCAGCGCATGGAGTGCCCGGCTGAGCTGCTGGCAGTTGGAGGGCGGGACTTTGACCCGTCGGAGATGCAGGCGCTTGTGGGCTGGCTGTACGGAGCAGAGGGGCGCGTTGGCCATCCGCGCGTGTTGAAGTTTGTGATTGAGGCGAAACGGCAGTTTGCAATGTTGAAGTGAGTGTTTGTTTGTTTTTCAAGCGGGGGTATAATTGAGACGTTTGACAGCTTGTGGGCCGTTTGTGTTGGACGACATACGCTGATCAAGCATGGATGTGAAGAGATACTGAAAAATGAAATCAGTTGCGTTGGAGGGGAAAGGAATTGACGATGGCAGGGAAACATCGAAGGAAGAAATATGGATGAGTAATGATGAAAGAGTAGAAATGAGAAAAAATGTGGAATGGAGAAAAAGAATTAGATTCCTTCCAAGGCTCGTGAAAATCGAAAATAAGTGCTTTTTCTGATGTGAGGAGTGCAATCGATAAGTAATCGAAAACGATCAAAAACGATAAGTACTCTTGATAAGTTCGAACTTATCGATGCCTCTTTAGTAAATCCAGATAGATAAGTGCTTGGGTTGACCGGTATTTGCCATCACTTACTAAGTATCGTTTCACTCGTTTTCGATTTTTAGTAATTACTAAAGCCGATAAGTTGTGCTTGAAAGGAATCTATTGGTTGGTGGTAGGTGAGGAAAGATAAGTTGGAAGGTGGAAGTAAAAAAATGTTGAATAAAGAGGAAATGAGTAGAGAAAAGAGGTGGAATATGAGGATGGTGTGAAGAAGGTGTTTTTGAAAAGGGGAAAAGAAAATAAGATAAAATTGAAAGAAAATGTGAGAAAATGAAGGGAAAAATAAAAAAAAAGTAGTAGGATGAAAGAAGTGATGAAAAGAAAGGGAAGTGAGGGGGATAGGAGTAGAGAAGGAGGAAAAGTGAGGAGGGAAGGTAGGGAGAAGAAGAAGAAGGAGGGAAGATAGGAAGGAGGAAAGATAGGAAGGAGGAGAGATAGGAAGGAGGAAAGATAGGAAGGATGAAAGAGAGAGGAGAAGAGAGGGAAGAAGAGAGGGAATGATAAAAGGGCTAGTGTAAGGAATTCCGGGAATGATCCACCTTCTGTTAGCGTCAAATCGTGCTTCCACGCATTTGAACACTCCCACTGCTTTCGCACACACTCAGCATCGGTCGCTATGGG
>NW_001865084.1:240976-242553 GCF_000002865.3 Monosiga brevicollis MX1
ACGTCTGGCCATGCTGGTGATGGACGAGGTTCACACAATGCTCGTGGACACCAGCTATCGAGACAGTCTTGTTCGCTGCCCAGGCCGGCTGGACCATCTTTGCCAAGACCCACCTGTCAAGTGTGTGGGCCTGACTGGCACGCTTTGCCCCAAAGATGAGCGGGCTCTGCTCCAACAGCTGGATTGCACGGAGGACGCTTCGTACCAGACCTTTCGTATGCCGACCATGCGAACCGATCTTCGGCTAGGGGTGCAACAAGGAACAACAAAGGCACTTGAGAAGTTTGTGAAACACCACTACGACCTGTTGGAGCAAGAGGGCCGCGTGGATCGCATGCTGATTTTTTGTGACACGAAGAAGCAGGTTGAGGCATTGTCGACTCAATTGGCACGCACGTTGGGTCACGAGCAGTCGCTGGCCGTGGATGCTGACATGTCAGCCGAAGACACACGAGCCGCTCTTGAGCAGTGGAGGAGCGGCACGCAGAGTCTGGTCTTGGTGGCCACAAGCTGCTTGGGCGCGGGCTTGGACATGCCCAACGTTCGGAAGGTGATCTGGTTTGGCAGCGGCTACAACGGCTATACCTTGTCGCAGGCCTTTGGCCGGGCTGGCCGCGACCGACGGGGTGGCGAGGCCACGCTATGGATACCACGAGGCACAGCGATTTCGGAAGATCTGCAGCCATTTGCAAGCATGAAGCGCTGCCTCACCTTTGAGCTTGGTTCGCTGCTGGATGGTGAGGGCCACATTTGTGCAGCCGCAGGAGCGCCGGCTTGTAATGTGTGCTCCATGATGCAACCGACCATCACAGCGCGCCATCCAAGCCGTGAAGCACATGGGGCGCCAGTATCACACGAGGGCCAGACGCGGGCCAAACGAGCACAGTTGATGGTACCATCGGCGCCCATTCAGTCAGACGACTTTAACACGGCTCTGCTATGGATGTGCACCTACTGCTGGGCCTGCAGCTGCAGCAGAGACCGCTTGGTTGCTCACCACCAGCCTTCTTGCTGCCCGGCCATGAAAGGGCGCTGTTTTCGATGCCACTGCCGCGGCCATGGTAGTGGCACTTGCCAAGTGAACTTGGGGGCTAGTGTAAGGAATTCCGGGAATGATCCACCTTCCTTGTGATGACATTAAGACGCAGTTGTTAGCGTCAAGAATTTCTGTTGGCTAGTGTGAGAGAGAGCGTGTTATTTGACTGGCGTTGTCACACAAATTTGGGGCAGATTCGATGTTGGCGAATCCAAGGTTCGTAAGACCTGTTTCACCAAACCCCTCTATTCTCATGTTGACTATAATTCCACAATGCCCCTCTTTTTTTACTAAATTCACAATGCCTCTCTTATTTTACATGTCTTTCCAAATTCATAATGCCCCTCTTATTTTACATGTATTTCTAAATTCACAATGCCTCTCTTATTTTACATGACTTCCTAAATTCATAATGCCTCTCTTATTTTACATGACTTCCTAAATTCATAATGCCTCTCTTATTTTACATGACTTCCTAAATTCATAATGCCTCTCTTATTTTACATGTCTTCCTAAATTCATAACGCCCCTCTATTCTCAT
>NW_001865083.1:0-37069 GCF_000002865.3 Monosiga brevicollis MX1
TGCGATAAAAGTTGGGTGGTTTCCGTGAAGCACACGCAGCTGCAGATCGCGACGCATCGTCTCCAAACGGTACACCTTGCCCCCCACTTGCTGCCCCAGCTTTCGAAACAGATGCTCCTGGTCCCCGATGCAAAGTGTGCCCGTCAACGCCACGCGTTTGATGTTGGCCCATCCGCCAGAACCCACACTGGCTGCGACTTCGTCCATCACATCTCGGTAGCTGGCATCCGAGATGAGTGTGTGCGCCTCGTCCATCACCACGGTGCGGATGCGCTGAAAGCAGACCTTCCCGTGTAGCGATTCAGATCCCACGCGGACAAACATGTCGGTCGTAACGATGAGCACGTCCAGGCCATCTGCCACCTGTGTAGAGGGACCAAGCCATCGCTGGGCACTGTGACCTGCGCCTTGAAATCGCCGCAATAAATCGTTGGCCACGGCCACAAACGGCACAATCCACAGCACCGTACCGGCATGCGGGCGACAGCCCAGCTTGGGCAGGGTACAAAATGTTTTACCCATGCCTGTCGGTGCAACAACAATCAGCCATCCATCCTCGGGCCGGTGCTGGTCAATGGCCGCAGCCAGGTCCAACTGTTCTTGGCTGTTGAAACTGTGGCCCCAGGAGATGCTCGCCTGCTTGGCCAGCTGGGTCATGTAGGGTACGTCATGCTCGGCCCTCGTGTTCATGATGATACGCCCGTTTGCTTCGGGCGAGAGGTCAGTCACCGGGTTCCAGCTGATGGGATAGCGAGCTTCCAATGCTTCTTGGTTCGCGGTCAACTCGGCCATGCTGCGCGTGCGATCTAGTCCAAACAAAGCATGCCATTTTTTGCGAGGCCACTTGATGCATCAGTCGCGACGACATTTTGGTTTGCACATGGTCACTGGCTGTGCGCGCATAGGCCCGCTGGGCCGTGTCCCCAGAGTGTTGAGGTTGAGTGTGGATCAGGCTGCCCAGGGCGCCGGTCGTCTCGGCCGACAGTCAGTTGATCACAAACGTAGTCATCCAGAAGGTTGCGGCGTGTCGCCACGTGGCCACCCCCAGCTTTGGCCGATGCAGGTACGTGGTCATTTGTCGACGAAATGCCGCATAGATGGTGGCTGGGCTGACCATCGCCTGCAGGGGCGCAATATTGAAGAGGAGATGGCTGTTGTTGTAGTGGTTTCGAGCGTCCCGAACCTCGCGTCGCAATGTCATCGTCTCGTCGTGGCTCATGTGGTCTTCATCCAGCTCGTCGTCGAGGAAATCTTCGTCGTCCTGCTCGGCATTGTGAAAGCCATTCTCGTCGTCGGGGGTTTTCAGCCCGCCCCGCTTTTGCAGCCAGCTGCTCAGCATGTGCTCCAGAGGCTTGCACAGCAGCAAATACATGAATATCAGCGTGCTGATTTCCTGGTCCATGTATCGAAAGGTGTGCTGTTTGTTCAGAAGCAGCAGTTTTGGGTTTGCGAGGAAGCGGGTTGTGTCGAGAAGGCATTTTGAAAGAGGTTTGAGAGATATGGTGGTGTCTCGAGGTCAATTGAGCTAGCTGCGGTCGGCAAGCATTCACAGTGACCAGGCCAGATGCACTATTGGAAAGGCTCTACAGACGCACAGGGAAAGTGCAACCCGTGCCAGCCAGAGGTGTCACAACAAACAAACAAACAACAACGAAAAACCGTATACAAGCTTATCACACAAGGCTGTCTGCCAAGACATTGCAAAGTACACGAAGCACACGGGTCGACGCATGTGCCCCCTAGAGGGAAGGCACGCCTCAGTACGTCTAGGTGTGTATGTTAGTCAGGGGATGAAGTCATGTCAGCTTCATAGGGGTTCCTGTGGTAAGACCCCTCGTCAATAACGCTGACCGTGTGCAAAAGCATCTGAACAAAGGATTTGCTGCTCACAACCAACTAGCACCTAGTCCAGCACATCCTCATTGGCCGTGTAGTATACAACCAGCTCGGGATAAATTTGGGCATTGTCAAACACAATCACCTCATGGAATTCCCCAGAGGGTGTCGCGACGACCGAGTCATACCTGAAGAGAATTCAATGGCAAACGCAACAGTCGGATCAGAAGGTGGGCAAAGGCAACATGCAACAGATGGTCGATTTTGCCCAACGCACCGCTCGTTGTTGAGCGCATCGGGCAGGATCGGCGGGGCCAGGGCCCCCCTTCGTGGCGGCTCGTTCACAGAGGCCAGGCCAAGCAAAGCTCGCGTGATAATCAACATGCGCACCCCGTTGGATCCAGCTGTAGCGTACTGGTGACTCTAAAATCATGTGGCCGGCACAGTGTCAATACACTAGCGTTCAGAAGCTGAATTGACACAAAAACTCCACGTTACCACACCTTGCGGGGATCGTCGGCTAAATATACACCTCGGCCATACTTGTGGCCAGCATTGCTACCAGTAAAGCGAATATCTAGGCCCAGGCGCACGATCTTGTCGCGCAACCCTGGGAAGGGGCCGATGCCGTGGAGCAACAAACGCTCTTGACAGGATGTATTGCGAAGCAAAGCTGGAGAGCCCGAGAGCGCATCCCAGGCAGCCGTTTGGAGTTGATCATAGTGCTCCTGTCTTTTGATACGATGCAACATCTCGCGTCGCTTGGCACTGTAGCGCTCCCACAGCACGGGGTTTTGCACGCGCTCTACCCGTTGTACTGCGATATTGGCTGACCCCCACTCGTCAGTGCCCAGCTGCCTCAAAAGGTTAGCCACCTAGTCACACAATAAACGTATATTAGCAGGCTGTTGCAAAAGCGGTGCTTCATCGCCAACCAACGTACTTCTGGAATAAGCTCGGGCGCATCACGCAAAACGTCAATGGCTGGCCCGACATGGGTGTCGACAAGTCGCTGAGCGTTTTGCACAATGCTGAGTAGGTGTGGACGTTGTTTTGGATCCGTTGCAAGCAAGGCGCGCGTTTCCTTGTACAATTTGCTCGTCGAATCGCACATCTGCAATGGAAAAAGGTACATGAGCTTAGAATGTGCTGGCCTTGCCTGATCCAGCCGCACTGACCTCAGCAGCCAGATGCGGAAAGTTGCAGACAACATTTCCCGCTGGTAAAATCCAACTGCATTGATCCACAACCTCATCATCCCGTGGGTGAGCAGGTGGCACCGTTTGTGGGTACATGTAGGTGTTGTAGACAACACAGCCGAAGGAATAGGCATCTTGTGCTGGACGCGCCCCCACTCGGCCCCGGCCAAAAAGTACTTCGGGTGCCACATAGCCTGCCGTGCCCGACGATGCAGTGGCCGTGCATGGCAGCATGGTGGCTTCAGCAGCGGCTTTGGCAATGTCAAAGTCACCCAACCGCACGACGGGTTGATCCTCTGCGCCGTCCAGCATGACGTTGCTCAGCTTGACATCCCGATGCACCAGGCCCTTGCTATGCATAAACGCCAGGGCCGTGCGCAGCTGATTCATCATTTCCGAAATCACAGTTGAGGTGGCCATCTGGCGCGCCTTATCGAGCCACTGTCGCAGGTCTCCTTGCGAACACCACGGCTGCACCAAATAGGCGCTGGGGTGGCCTTCCTTCATGTCCACAAGCGCGCCAAGGACCGGAACGATGTATGGGTGCTCAAGCTGGCGCATGGCGCGGAGCTCACGCAGAAATGTTCGGCACTGGTCCTGCTTATGTTGCCGAGCAAAAGCGTACTCCTTGACAGCCAAATCTTGTTCAGGACTCTCTGGAAGCGCGGCACGGGCCTTGTACACCTTGTGGTTTTGGTTGTCATGAAGGTCAAGCTGGCCCAGGCTGGAGAGCGTCAAACCTTGGTCTACTTCGGTCATGGCCTCCAAGATAAGGCTGGCTGGAAGGTCGGGACCAAGCACTGTGCGGAGCCGCGCTCCCAGCGTGCTTTGTTCAGGGTGCAGAAAGACCAGCAGGGCTGGGAAGTGCTGGTGCAACAGCTGGGCGAGCTCTGCGACGTGGTCCACTTGTGGCTGATTTGATACTTGTTGTCGTAAGGTATCCAGCCGTTCCTTCTTTTCTTGCAGCTTGTGTTCGAGGCTTGGACGCATATCCTCGGGCAAGAGCTGCAGTGCTGCGTTGACACCTTCAATCTCGGTCTGAAGTTTTGTCAGCTCTTCGTGGGCAGCCACCGATTCATCATCAACGTCTTGAGTCAAGCTGTTCACATGACTCATGCACGAGTCTAACACGGAGAGCGCCGTGGCCTGCCAGTCGATCATGTCTTGTAACTGCTGCAGCAGAGCTTGCGACTCGTGGTGTACAAACGCCAAGTACCAGTCCTGATGCTCGTAGTTTGGAGGTGGTTGCCACTGAGCAATTTGTTCGAGACCATTGTGCTCAAGCAGGCTCAGCTTCTCGTGAGCTTGGCACAGCTCCTCCCAGGCCTCGGGCAATGCCTCGGCTGGCGGCGGTGCACTTGCATCCACACATTGCGCGCATTGGCGAAGCGTCTCTACGCGATGAATTGTGTCGGTGGTTCCCGCTCTTGCCACAGCGCCCAGGGCATCGATCAAGGCCAACGCTAGGCACTTGAGGTTGCTGTTGGCGCTGGTGAGCAGCTCTTGACGCTTGGTTTCTACGTCGTGTAGCACGGCAATTTTGCCCAGGGCTGCCCCAAGGTTGGTGGGCGGCGTTTTGGGTGCGTTTGTCAGAGCGGTGGGTGGAGCGGGGCACGCTGCCAGCAGGGTCTGAAGCTCAAGAAGCACCGGCTTCAGCTTAAAACCAGCAGTGACATTGTGCATCTCTTGCAGCACTGATTTTAGACTGTCAGCGTTTGGGTCCAATTGCTTCAAGCGGCTGCTCAATGCTTCGGGTGCTTCCAGTGCTTGGTCGAGCGCGTTGAGGGCCTGGGTGGTTGTTGCCTGGAAGGCAACCCAGTCCATAGCAGGAAACTCTGATGGGGCTTCATCGATGGTCTTTTGGATGTTAGCAACCGCCGCTGCAAGATTGGGATTTTCTTTGGCGGCACCGCTGATAAAGGCATCGAGGTGTGGTAGAGTATGGGTGGTGGTGCGCTCCGGCAGGAGTGGCCTGAGCCAGGTGTCCACCGCCACCACAACAGAGGCTGTGGTCTAAATAAGGATTGCGTGGTGCCATGCGTTGTGATGAGGTGGAATGAGGCTGTGTGGGTGATGGGGCAGTAAATGCATTTGGAATGCAAGAGGGGCAGGCCTACCTTGAGGGTCGGTGCAGGGCTGGGCAGGGGCGGCAGCCAGAGAAGACCCTTGTGAGCAGCAAAGACGAGCTTCAGCTTGTCGCCATACCCGTTGGCACATCCCAAATCGAGGGGTGATTCGCTTGCCTGAGAACATGGCCACAATCAAGCGATTGGAGCGTGTGAGATGGGCAGTGAAACGAGGGTTAAGTTGGGTGATGGGTGTTTGCTTTCTCATGTCAAAGGCAAGGCGACAATGCTTCAGAGTTCGCTGAAAACGCTAGACGCAAGAGCATTCGACGAACGGCTCAGACAGGTCGCAAGGGTTTGAAAGGAAGCGCGGTTGGAGAAAAAAAGTGGGGGCGCCGAGTGTGGCGGGGGTTAATTTGAAGAAATGGCCACCAAGAGCCGCTGGAGAGCGAGAGGCAGCGGCGTGGTGACAAGGAATGAAGAGGTACCCAGATTGAAGTCACAGCATCAGGAAAGGGAAGAGCGAGGCCAGCAGGCGGAAGAGACCAGCAGGGAACTGGGCGGAGTGCAAGGAGCACCGACAAAGCGTGGACGCAAAACGGGGGAAGAAAAGGGATAGCGGGAAAGAAGACAAAGAGCCAGAGGTAGAACGGACGCGCACGGTGGGCAGGGTGTAGAGGAGCGAGGGTTTGGGCAAAGGCGACGAGCAGCGGGAGCAGGAGCAGCAACCAGAGGGGGTACAGGGAAGAGGGAAGTATTGTACTGACGTAGTTCTTGGTTTCAGTATCAACACCGTGCTCCAACAGCATCTCTACCACCTTGGCATGACCCTCAATGCAGGCCTTGTGCAGTGGTGTACAGCCATCCTGTAGGATGATGCATCAGCATGACGTACAGGTACAACATCAACATCATTGTCATCTTCATCATGTGGTACAGGTGCATCAGGGGGAGGGGGAGGGGGAAAGTGGCAGGTACTGTTCTGACGTTGTCTTTGGCTTTGGCGTCAACACCGTGCTTCAACAGCATCTCCACCACCGTGACATGACCCTCAATGCAGGCCTTGTGCAGTGGTGTATAGCCACCCTGTGGGATGATCCATCAGCATTAGGTACATACAGGACATCATCATCATCATCATCGTCATCTTCATCATGTGGTACAGGTGCTTCAGGGGGAGGGGCGGTGGAAGTGGCAGGTACTGTTCTGACGTTGTCTTTGGCTTCGGCGTCAACATCGTGCTTCAACAGCATCTCTACCACCTTGACATGACCCTCAATGCAGGCCTTGTGCAGTGGTGTGTTGTCACCCTGTGGGATAATCCATCAGCATACAGGTACATCATCATAATCATCATCATCATCATCATTATCATCATGTGGTGCAGGTGTAGGAGGTAAGGGGGGGAAGAGGGAGGTTCTGTACTGACGTTGTTCTTGACTTTTGCATCAGCACCGTGCTTCAACAGCAGCTCCATCACCTTCACGTGGCCGCTAGCGAAGGCCGAGTGGAGTGGTGTACTGTCCTCCTGTGGGATAATGCATCAGCATTAGCAACGGCATCATCGTTATGAGGTATAGGTGCACCACCAAGGAGGAGCGAGGCGAAAAAAATAAGAATGGTCACTGAAAGCTGCTTGAGTGCGCGATGGCACGGGGTGGGGTGGTGCCCGGATTAAGTCACGACATCACCAAAAAACAAGACGAGCAAGAAGCACCGACACAAAGTGTAAAAAAAAACAGGGGACGAGAAGGGGAAGTAGGAAAGGAGAAAAGAGCAGAATGCAAAGGCGGGAGGGGCAGGGCAAAGGCGACGAGCAGCGGGAGCAGGAGCAGCAGCCAAAGGGGGTGCAGGGAAGAGGGAGGTACTGTACGGACCTTGTTCTTGGTTTCAGCATCAACACCGTGTTCCAACAGCATCTCCACCACCTCGACATGACCGCTAGCGCAGGCCAAGTGCATTGGTGTATCGCCACGCTGTGGGATGATGCATCAGCATGACGTACAGGTACAGCATCATCACCATCATCATCACCATCATCATGGGGTACAGGTGCACCATCATAGGGGGGTAAAGGGAGGGACTGTACTGACGCTGTCCTTGGCTTCAGCATCAGCGTGCTTTAACAGCATCTCCACCTCCTCGACATGACCGCTAGCGCAGGCCTCCTGCAGTGGTGTACGGCCACCCTGTGGGGAGCATGCACCAGCATGACGTACAGGTACAACATCATTATCATCATCATCAATCATGTGGTACAGGTGCACCATCATAGGGGGGTAAAGAGGGGGAAAAGGGAGGTTCTGTACTGACGCTGTCCTTGGCTTCAGCATCAACACCGTGCTTCAACAGCACCTTCACCACCTTGACATGACCTTTTTTGCGGGCATAGTGCAGTGGTGTCCAGCCAGACTGTGGGATGATGCATCAACATGACGTAAAGGTACAGCATCATCATCAGCAGGTCTACCATCACAGATAGAGGAGGGGTAGTTAAAGGGGCAGGAGGTAGGTACTGTACTGACGTAGCCCTTAACTTCAGTATCAGCACCGTGCTTCAACAGCATCTCCACCACCTCGTCATGACCGTTAAAGCAGGCTCTGTGCAGTGGTGTACCGCCATACTGTGGGATGATGCAGACATGCAGTATAAGTCCCATGTTATACCATAACGTCACCCCATCCAGTGACATATTCAAAGTGTAACCAATATCACACGTCATTACATCAAACAGCATACATACCACATCACCTTTGTATTGGGCAGCATCTCGAATACGTTCATGGTCCCAGCTGGTCAACAGCTGCACCGCCAATAGGGGATCAGATGCGTTACACGCTTCGTGCAGCTGCCTTCCATCATCACTCATGGTAACGGTATAACTCTCTCTATTCACCATCCCGCTTGCTTGCTTCTCTATCCACCACCAATTTCATGAGCCCCCTCCAAGTACAACTCTCCGGACTGGGATCCAACAGGCGCGTGCCGTTTCCAAAAGGGCAGCCTGTCAGCGGGCGCTGCTCTCCTCTGCCTGATGCACCAAACGACCCACCTTGGACCAAATATCTTGTGTGACAGTTGCAAGGACAGGTGTACTTGGTTTCCAAAGGGCACGTTGTCGACTGCGAGGCGAGATCAGTGGTCTCACATTGATGAAAGCAAAGACAATAACCCTCTCAATCAAACGTTCGGGCGTCGCCGCAAGGCCCCGACCAGGAAAGTCCCGTACCAAGCACAAACGATCAGTCACCACACACACAAAGCAAGACACCTCAAGCAGCCCGCCGATGCCGATATCGAGACCGAAACCGCTGCCAAAAAAGGGCGACACGAACAAGAAGAAGAAGAAGAAGAAGAAGAAGGCAAGAAGCCAAAGAGAGAGGGAAGCTTTAGTCAGAAGAAGAAAATGCAACACACACACACACACACACACACACACACACACACACAAGCATGCTTACACCTGCAAACAACAATCATAAAAGCAAATTTTCAAGCGGCGTCAAGCTTAAACGTTCAACGTATCCTGCCCCTTCCTTTGCCTGCCAATGACAGCTCGACCATTACAAGCAGCTTCCAAAAGCACCACAAGACTGGGGCGTGTACTGCCTTGTTGCCAGCCATGGCATTACGAGCCCGTTGGCTAACTGCCCCTCCGCATAACGCTCGCAGCCATTCCTGACGGCGAGCGAGCCAGCTTTAAGCTCTTGACAACAAGCGTCCAAATGGCTCTTTTCGACGCTTCATATGGCCACTGCGGCTAAAAGTCTTTGACCCCTTCTGTGCTGCCAGAAGACCCGAAGCAATGGGCAGCAACAGCAACCATCAGGCATCAATTAGGGGGTGCAAACAAAAACACAAAACGGGAATGTGCAGCTCTGCTGCCAAGCCGGCAATTGGGGGGTCATGCATCCACGCGCGGCTTAGAGGCTGTGATCGAGGGTAAAGCCCCAGAGGTCTTCGAGGTGGGTCCGGTCTTCCAAGAGGCTGGCCAGGGCGTAGTGGAGGCCCGGGGCGCCGTTGCAAGAGGCGTGGGTGAGGTGCAGGGCGGCGTCACGCATGCGGAGGCGTTGCTGGTGACGGGCGTGGGCGGGTTGATTGGCGAGGTGGTCGAGGAAGCGTTGGAAGCGGGGGGTGTTGGTGTCGTGTAGAAAGGTTTCGACCCAGCCGTGGTAGTCGACGTGGCGAATGTAGGGAGCAGGGCGAAGGGCGTTGGTGACAATGGGGATGCAGCCGACGCGCAGGGCATCGAAGAAGCGGGTGTCGCAGTTGGTGTCACCTCGGGGGGTGGGGCAGTATTCGCATTGGGCGTAGAGGAGGGCGGATTCATCGGTGCGCAGGGAGGTGGCTGCAAGGTTGGCACGATCGGAGCGGCAGTTGCCCTGGACAAACGAGTCGTTGCGTTGGAGGAGGGCGTCGGCGACCATGGTGCGTTCGGCGTTGAGGAGGGTGCCTTGGAAGCAGAAGCGGTAGGGGCGGGGCCAGGCGGGATCAAAGGGGGCGGTGAGAATGGGAAAGTCGACGGGAAACTGGGGCAGGACGACGTGGTTGGCCAGGATGGGCTGGAGGTGCGGATCCCGGAGTTCGTGGGACTGCATGTTCTTAATGTCCGGGGAGAGAAACTTGATGTGGGGGTAGTCGGCGAGGAGCTGGCGCATGGGGGCGCGGAGGTTGGTGCGGGCGGGAAAGGGGCGACGGCTGACGGTGAAAAACTGAAGGTGGGGAAAGCGGGCCCGTAGGGGGTCAAGGGCAAGGCGGGCAGCACGAGCAAAGTCCAGGTCGGGATTTTTGGCGCAGCGAGCGTCCTGGCAGTCGGCAGGAAAGGGAAAAAGGACGACATCGGCGTGGGCCGGGTCGGTGACGAGGGTGCGGGTAACATTGGCGCGAATCTGGTCATAGACTGGAAATTCGGCGCACTCGGCGCACCGAGGGCCTAGGGCTGATTCTAGCTCGGCATCGGCCACGTAGACTCTTGGCACGCGGACGCGCGGGTGCACCCGAGTGCAGTTGGGCGGACCCAGGCGGGCGAGCCCCGCTTGTCCATCGGGGCCGGGCTCGGAGAGGGAGCGCACATGCGCGTGCCGGCGCCATGCCGGGGTGCAGGTGAGGCGGTCATAGACAAATCGGATCGTTTCCAGCGGCGAACTGCCCTGGACCCAGGGACCAAGCGCAAACGCGACGAAGAGGAGCAGAAGCAGGAGCAAGGACAAGGATTTCAAAGCCCAGGCCGGCGAAGGCCGCCACCACGCCCGCCGCATCTCAAGCGTGATGTGATGCCGTGAAAGGGGCGGGGAAGGGCGGGAATATATCAGCACGCCGTCCAATACCAGGCGCTACTACCCCGTCCGCCGCGCAGCCTGGTCTCGAGTCTGCCATTCACAGCGTCCGACGCTCAAATATTAAAAAATTAAAAATTAAAAATTTGAATCTCTCTCTCTCTCTCTTAACTCGCTCTCTCTCTCTTAACTCTTCACTCGCTCTCTCTCTCTCTCTGAATCTCTCTCCAAATTCGCTCTCTCTCTCTCTGAATCTCTCTCTGAATCTCTCTTTGAATCTCTCATCACTCTCTCTAAACTTCTCACTCTCTCTGAGTTTCTCTCTCTCTCAACTTTCAATGGTCTGTGTCCCTCTCGGTTTTCATTACTACATGTGGTAATTACGTCGTTTCTTGGTGCCTTTGTCAAACATGATTCTCGTCTTTCTCTGTTTGACTTCTTTTCTCACTACATGTAGTACTTACAGTTAACGTATCTCGTTGCCTCACACACACACTCACACACATCCAAGTTAAAAATAGCAAATCATGCCAATTTAAGCACACACGCCCAGTTGCGCCACATCTTGATGTTCATCACAGCTCTAAGATTTATGCTTTCAACCTCTAATTCTCTGAACCTTGATACACTCTCCTTCCTCTCTCTGCTTTCGCTTTTCTTTCCCCTTATACCAAAACCCCCTCTCAGACTCCCTCTCTATGATCATCCCCATTTGCTCCTACCCTCTCAAAGTCACACGAGCAGCGCTCTTTTCTCTCACGCTGCCTCGCCGTGTGCGCGGCGGCCAGCTGACTCACATTTATCTCCGGCTTTTTCCTTCTGGATCTCGTCCTTTGCAAGCACCTTTCTCTTCTGCTTGGTCTGCGGTTGTTGTCAGGTCAGCTCCCTTGTTCCCTTGTTCCATGCATACCTTCCCTCTTACCCCTTGCCTGCCCTTCTCACGTCCCAACCTGACCGTCCAATTCCAGCTAGCGCCTGGCTGCTCCCTGAAAACCTTCAACGCCTCCTCGCCTCAGCGCGCTCCAACACCAACAGACGACATGTGGGAACCGGTTTCAGATGGGCATTGGGTGCAAGAGCCAGAGTCCGACCCAGAATCCGAAACCAGCGATGCAGGGGAGGACAGAGAAAAAGACCCAGCAAACACTCGCCCAACCGACCAGCACCCCCAGTCCACCGCGCCCGCCCTTAGCGCCCAACTGTATGCCACGTCGACTGCCGACACGTTGATATGCGCGCTGGCTGCCAGCGCGGCCTCGGCTCGCGACACGCCTTTACACGTGTGCTTGGTGCTGGACCGCTCCGCCTCAATGTCCGTGCCCGTCACTGCACGAGATCGCGAGCATGCCATTGTCGAGTACGACATTACCGTCATGGACATGGTCAAGTATGCCGCCCGCGTGGCCCTCCACTGCCTTGCTCCGGGCGACCGCATCTCCGTCGTCTCCTTTGCTGATCAAGCTCGCATCGACGTACCCCCTACCACCCTCCCGAGCACCCCCACTACCACCACCACCACCACCGGCCCCGCCGCCCAAGGCAACTCCGAACTGGCGGCGGTTGTCGCTGGGATCGACCAGATTGCCGCCGAGGGCCGCACCAACCTGTGGGCTGGCCTGCGCACCGCCCTCACCCTCCTCCGCGAGCACCATGTGCCTGGAACCCACAACCTCTGCATTGCCCTCACGGATGGCGTGCCCAATTGCCACCCGGCCCTGGGCTATGTCGAAGCCCAACGCGCCTTTCAAAACGACCCCGACTTTCGCTACGTTCTCAACACCATTCCATTTGGCTACGAAGACATGGACGCCAAGCTCCTTCACCAGCTAGCCCTGCAAGGCGGTGGCATCATGGTCAACGTACCCGACTGCGGCATGGTCGGCACCGTGCTCACCAACATGCTGGCCAATGCCAAGACCACCACCCATTGCGACCTGGCCCTGCATGACCCCCACCGCCTCCTCAACCGCCGACTCCCTTGCCGGGCCGATGTCGCATATGACCGCAAGCTTGGGCGCCTCGCTCTCGGTACCCTCCATGCCCAGCAGCCCCGCCACCTGGCCCTCGCCCTGGATCCTAGCCAGGCTGCCGCCCTTGCGCCTCTGACGACGAGGACGAGAGCGAGGACCTTGAGGATTTTGAGGACGTCGACCATCACACCGTTCTCAAGCTAGATCTGTCGCACCTTTTGACCCTGCGCGCCTTCAACGTACGCACGGGCCAGGTGGAAGAGGTGCCCGTGCCCCTTGCTGACCTTGAACTGCCCGAGTCCGAGGAAGCGCGGACGCTGCTGCGCGATGCTGTGTGTGCCGAGGTGCGCCAGCTCAACGTGCTGATGGCTGCGCGCCGCAATCACACGGCCAGTCAACAGCTTGCTGCTTTTCTGGAAGACCACGACGTACTGGACCTGGACCCCGAGCTGTTTATCGACCTGAACGAGCAGGTGCGCCAGGCCCTGGCCCCGAATGCTTACCGCCGCTGGGGTCATACCTACCTTCCCTCCCTTGTGATGGCCTACACCGCCCACCTTCGGCACAACTTTAAGGACCCTGGCGTGCAACATTTTGGCGGCTCCCGTTTTCGTCAGCTGGCTGCCCAGATGTCCGACATTTTCGACAGCCTCCCGGTGCCCCAACCTTCACTGCACACTGGACGCCGCCTCCCTTCCCTGGCCGTGCTCAACGATTGCCTGGGCGGCTGCTACACCGGCGACAGCCTTGTTACCCTGGCCGACGGTACCGTCTGCCGTTGCGATGCCGTTCGGCCCGGCTTTTGTTTGGCCGGCGGGGCTCGCGTGGCGTACGTCATGGCCACGGCGTGCGTTTCCGGGCGCGAAGACCTCTGCCTTGTGGCCCCAGGGCTGAGCTTGACTCCCTGGCACCCCATTTGCCGCGAGAACGAGTGGTTTTTCCCCGCCGATCGCTATCCCATCCTGCGCAGTCAACGCTGCGCTTTCAAGTATAGCTTTATTCTCGATGCTCCACCGTCGCGCGGGGCCGTGGTTGTGGTCGGTGGCGTCTCCACTGTGGCGCTCGGTGGTGCCGACCAAGCGCGAGCAGCCTTGCCCGCGGCTCGCGACCCCAACGCCGTGCTGGAACACGCCTTTTTTGGCACCACCGCCGTCCGCCGCCGCGTGGCCGAGCTTGCCCCGCTCTCCAGCAGCCGGGTTGCTGGCCGCTACCTCGTGCTTCAACCGCACGCCTTTATCCGCCCGACTCCCTCGGCTCCCATCTCGGACATTGACGCCCGCGCCGTTGTGCCCCTATGCATAACCCTCAACCCGGCTTGGCTTTTCAACTTTTCACCGCGGGCTGTCTCCCAGGCAGCTGTACCTTGCGCATAACTAGTGGCTGTGTAGCGTCCTTTTTCTCTTTTCCTCAAGCCGTGCCGTGCCAGTTTTTCATCTTATCCGTGTATATGACTGCTCATTACCACCTTTATACCAGCCTGCTCGTCTGCATTTTTTTTTCCATTGGGACCTGCCGTGCATGTCTCGTGCCAGTTGTAATTGCAAGACGAGTTCTCAGTCAGGCGCTTTGCAATTTAATCATTCCGCCCCTTTCTCAGACAACACCGCCATCATCCCACCCCCACCAGCCGAGGCTCGCACACCTGCGTCTTGCTCCGCCTCCCCTTTCTTAAAACCCTCTCCTCTCATAATCTCTCTCTCTCTAAATCTCTCCCCTCATGCTCTCTAAATCTCTCTCTCTGAATCCCTCTCTGAATCCCTCTCTGAATCTCTTTGCTCTCTCTTTGTCCCTTTCTCTCTCTCTTGGAATCTCTCTTTCTGTTGATCCCTCTTTCTGTTGATCCCTTTCTCTCTTTTTTTCATCACACGTACACTCGCTCTTCTCAAATTTTTCCTCTCTCTCTCTCTCTCTCTCTCTCTCTCTCTCTTCTCTCAACTTTCTCTCTCTCTCTCCCTCTCTCCCTCTTCTCTCAACTTTCCTCTCTCTCTCTCACCTTTTCCTCTCTCTTCTCTCACGTTTTCCCTCTCTTCTCTCAACTTTTCCTCTCTCTCTCTCTCTCTCTCTCTCTCTCTCTCTCTCTCTCTCTCTCTCTCTCTCTCTCTCTCTCTCTCTCTCTCTCTCTCTCTCTCTCTATTATTAAATTTTTCCTCTCTCTCTCTCTCTTCTCTCTCTCAAAACGAAAACAGCTTCAGTGGAGGAGGATGAGTGAGCGGCGCCGAGGCAACGGCAGCCGGGGCAGTGGATCAGAGGGGATGGGAGGCAGTGGTGCTGGCATGGAGCGCGCTGGTTCAAATAGTGCCTCTACTCCTACTCGGGGGAGTGGTGGTGCAGATGATGATGAGGTAGATCCCCTTGTCTGCGCTGCCCCCTTGCGCTGCTCTCCAACCCCTTGCTACCTCTTTCGTCTCCTCCGCCTCCGCCGCCTCCTCCTCCGCCGCGCCTCTGCCTCCTCCGCGCTGTGCCCCCGCTGTTCTCACACCAAGATTGTGGCTTTTGGCGTACCCCGTGTAGTTTTTGCGAGAAGCCAAGCGGGCGGGCCATCGAACCAGCGCCACCCACGCCCCAGCTCTGGCCGCCATCCTGGCAGAGGAAGACGACGAGGTCGACCCTTTTCTCGCCGAACTGGCCGACAAGGGCGCTCAGCCCGCGGCCGCGCCTCACGTAACCAAAGCCGCACCCGAGCCTTCGGCCTCCACCGCCATGCTCGGGGCTGCGCCCCTTCAACAAAAGGCCCAGACAGCGCCCGTGGCATCCCCGGCCAGCTCCACCCGCTCGAGCCGCGCCCCAACCAAGGGCGCCGCCTCTCCCGCCACACCCGCAAGCCGCAGCCGAAGCAACACTCAAACTTCCACCGCCAGCTCTGCAGCTGGCAAGATCGTCAACAACGACAGCGTCAAGTCCTTGTGCGTGCCCCCGGCCTCCTTTTTTTTTTTTTTGCTCCGTCGTGTGCCCTCTCTCCTTTTCTTCCCACACACTTTGCCAGCCCCCACCTGACGTTTTTAAGACCCACCCCTTTTTCTCCCCAGGCGCCTCAAGCATGGACGCATTCTCCGCTCCCAGGCCCTCAGCCAGCTTTCTAGCAATCTGGCTGCCGGTCACATCAAGAGCGAATCTGGACGGCCGACAGCCCTGGTCAGCCACCGTCCCACCATCACCTAGGCTTCCTTTGCCCCGCCCCAATCACGACGATTCATTCTCCCGCCCTCCCTCGCTACGGCAGGCCATTGGAGGCAAGAGTACTGTTGCCGTTGGCACTGCCTTTGGCCTGGTTCTTATCTATGAGCAACAGGTCTGCTCCCCGCGATCTCTGGCCGGCGCCCTGTCAGCCCTTTTCGACCCGCCACCTCACGTTTGTGGCGGCATACAGACCCTGCAACGCATGCTTGGCAACCTCGAGTCGACGATGCGCTCCGCTGTCACCGCCATCGATCTCGACGTGGAAGAATCTCGCGTCATCTGCGGTTACGAGAATGGTGTCATTGTTCGCTGGGACCTCGTCTCTGGCAAGCCACTCAACAACATTGAAAAGGTTTACAACAGCGGTACGTCATCCGTCCCGCTACCTTCTCTAGACCAGCTTGCCGTCCGTCAGCACACCATCTCCACGTGATCTTCGTCTCACCTCTTTGTATCCTTTCCCAACCCCAACCCCAACCCTGTCTTTCCATCATTGCGAAACAGCGGTCACGGCTCTGGCCTTGACACCAGATCGTCGCCTCGCCGTGTCGCTGAGCGCCGAGGGCTCGGCCTATTCCCATGGGTTCAAAAAAGTCATGGGTGTCCGTGTTGTCGACAATCACTGCATTCTGTCTTCCGAGTACGTTCTGGCATTGCCCCACCTGCCAAGTGTAGCGCCCGCCCCCCTCATCCTACCGCGCATGTCCCCATATCCCGCAACAGTCAAGTCAAATGCTGCACACTTGCGGCTCTCAAGGTCCCTGAAGGCATGAGCTCGCCCGAAAACGTGATTGTTGCTCTCGGCTCGGCCAGCAAGGTAGGTTGTCGTCAGCCTCATCCGAGTGTAAGCCCGCCCTCCATCATTTTTTTACCCCTTTTCTTTGCGCAGGTCTTCGTTGTACGCCTCAAACCCTCCATGCATGTCCTGGCCACGCTGACCGCGAGCAACGATGATGGCATGGGCCTCGCCCTCTTGGACTGGTCTGTTCCGCGTCCCCCTATACGTGATGGGGGAAGCTTGCTTGCCCCAGCGTTCACGACACAGCTCCTCACCCGCCCATCTCCTTGCCCGACTATCTGGCCATTCTCGCAGGACCTGGACCGAGGTGCGCTTTGACAACCGGACGCAAGTGCAGCCCATTCTCACCTACTCGTGGGGTCGCAAGGTCAATCTCCTCAATGTGGGCATGACGTCCACAACCCCGGGGGACAGTGATCTGGCCTGTGTCCCACTGGGTGCTGTTCATAACAACCGTGTCGGCCTGACCATGGTTCGATGGCTCAACAGCCGCATCATTCTAGCCATGGACCGCAATGTACGCCTTTTTGCTCGCACGCGCATTTTTGTGCACACAATGCCACTCTTCTCCCTTCTCTGGCACACCAAAAAGAAATATAATAAAGCGCAGGGTTTGATCATTCACTGGCTTGCCTTGCATGTATCCAGGAGCACGTGCTCGTCATTGACGCACGTGTAGCCCAAGTCGTTGACGTGCTGGACATGGCACCAGCCAAACTGGTCTTCAACCGACACTTTGCCAAGGTGCGTGGCCAGCCTCCACAACGGCACTTTGGCGATTCATCTGATCCAGCTTATGCTTCTGTATTGCTGCTGTCTCCTAAACTCTAGCGCCACATGCAAGAAGGCATGCGCGACTACACCTCGGCCCTGGCTGCTGGCTCTGAAGTGCTGATGGCTCTTGGCAGCGACGCCGTGCGCGTCATTCGTGTGGCTACGTACGAACCACACACGCACCCACTGCGCACTGCGCTGGTTCTTTGGGCTGGCAAAGAGAAGCAACTCACACGTGTCCGCATCTGTATGCCCGCGTTTATCCCGCGTAGCTGGACGGATCGTCTCTTGTACCTGGTCAATAGCAAGGCGTTCCGCGCCGCCATTGAACTGGGTCTTGCCTTTTTCAACAACAAGGCCCTTGTGCCATATGGCCTGAGCTCTGACGATGAAGTCCGCAAATCTCGCGTGCGCGATCAGATGCGCCACATCCTCGAAGCGTACACAGACGCTTGCCTCCAGGCTCAGTACGCCACGTGCTCGTGACTGCGGCCCCCCAGCAATGAAACACAGCCAAACTCACACTAACCTCGCGCTATACTATAGGCCCGAGCCAGCTGCCCCGCCTGCCCAACCATCAGCCACGCCAGCAGAACCCAAGGCAGAGCCAAAGCAGCCCGACCAGGCCCTGCTTGTTCGTCGCAAGTTTTTTCGACAAATGTCACGTGTGCTCACGCAAGCCTCCTTCCAGCTGGGTCTCACGTACGCTGCCACTCCATGCCACCCTGACCAAGGCATTCTTTTGTGCATCCCAATACCCACATCAAACTCACCGATCGTGGCTCTCACCCCCGCCGTCTCAGTGATTTTCTCATGAGCACTTTGTTCGACAAGTTGCTTGAGCACCCAACCGCATTGGCTTGTTTCCTGGAGGAGCTGCGCCCGTTGATTCTGAATGACACCATCACAAGTTTGCCGCCCGTGGTCATGCAGGCCTTTGTTGCCCACTTTAAAGTTCGTCATTACCTCAACTCTCCTGCCTAGGCGTCTTAGTGGGGGTTCATGTTTTGCACAGGCGACTGATGCCACACAAATGCCTTGTCATCAGAAACTCAACAAGCCAAAGATTGTGGAGGAGTGCATTTTGCACATGGACGTTTCAACCATGGATATTAACGAGGTACAAACCCTCCCGTGCGTGCAGTCCTCTGGCCCTGCCTTGCAACTTTTCTCAACACGCGCTCTCACCGGTTCTCTCTCGGACATTCAGCTCACCAAGCTGTGCTGGAGCTACCGCCTGTTCGATGCCATGATCTACATTTACAACAATGGGCTTGACGATTACATCTTCCCGCTGACTGAGTTTATGTCGGTATGTTCTTCATACGCGGAGCCCGACTGCCCAGCGCTACTGCGCGTAATGTCTTGTGCACAGGCTACCCGCCCCAGCTGACCTGGTGAATATTCCCTTCCATGTTTAAATCAGCGGCTGCGTGCCAGCGTCAAGAGCCGCGCAAGCACCATGGGTAGTGGTGATGTGGCTGACCTCCTCAGCCCGCAGGATCAGACTCTTGGCAACAAGCTCCTTGTATACTTGAGCTATTGTCTAGCTGGCCGTGCTTACCCGCGCGGTGAACTTCCTCCGTACGTCGTGTATCTTGATGTTTGGGCCGCATACCGTCTGTCTGGCCCTTCCGTGTATGGCTTGATTTTCAAGCTCTCTCTTTCTCTTTCTCTCCTCTCTCTCCTCTCTTTCACTCTTATTTTGTGGCGCCATCTCTGGCTCGTGTACGACAAATTTGGCCCCTTCAGACACAAGGTCAACAAGGTCCGCGTGAACATGTACCGCCGCTTTTTATTGCTTCAACACGATCCATCTGGTGCCATCAAGGAGACGTACCCCAACTTGCGCACCCTCCTGCGCTTCAATACGCGAGAAGTGCTCAACGTGCTCTCGCTAGCATTTGACGATTTGCAAGTGATCTTGGAACAAGGCGATGAAGAGGCTGTCAACGGACTGCCTTCCCCGCAGCATGTCATCGATACGCTTGAGCACGTCATGAGTAAGGACCCGGCTTCTTTCAACGCCCAGCAGGTCTGTCATTATTGAGGCCCAGCTCTGCTTCATCCATCAGTGGGGCAAAGGAGGATATGACGACATTTTTCTGGCTCCTTGCTGGTATGCCAATTCCAAGCCAAAACCGTCCTCTCACCCGTTGCTATTTCTTGGCGCTCTGCTTCGCAATTTTTCAGCTTTGCAATTTGTACACCTTTATTGCTCGCCAGTTTGCTCGCGGACGAGGCGTGTCACGGGTATGTTCCTGACTCTCGTTATCTTTTTTGGGATGGATGCCCCACCGCGAGGCCACTCATGTAACATCCAACCCTGACCCACGGCGCATGCAGCTTCAAGCCGATCGACTCTTGTCCGTCGTCGAGCGACTCACAGATACGCGCGACGAGACGCAGAAGGATGAACGTGAACAGGCACTTCTAGAGCTACTCTCGGCAACGGGGCTCGAGGCGTTTCGCAAAGACCAGCTTTTGGTCCAGGCCGAGCAGGCGCACTTTTGGGAAGTGTGCAAGGTTGTGCTTGAAAGCCAACGCCGTTTTGCCGATGTCATTCCCTGCCTGCTCAATGATCAGATTAAGAAGCAGCAAGCGTTTCGCTACGCGCATCAAAAGTTGCGCATCATCTCCGGCCAAGAGCGCCAGGACATGGTGGATGCTGTCATCCGCCTCTTTCCCAAGCTGGTGGCCACCTCAGCCCGTGAGGCCGCTCGGCTTGTGATTGAGGACTTTGAGCCCATCTTACCCCAAGTAAGGGCCCGCCCGTCGACACAGAGGCTACCCTTGTGCCACATCCCGTCCGGGGCTAACGCGATTTGAGCTGTGTCCCTTAGCTGATGCGTCTTCTTCAAAAGACGCCAAAGTTGCACTACGCTTTTTTGCTTCACTACAGCAAAGCCAAGGTTAGACCATCCTTGAAATTTGCGTGTCCTTTGTCTGTTCCGAGCATTTCCTTTGACCGCATTTCCTTTACCATCCCTGGCTTGCTTGTCCATTCTCACTCAATGTTGTTTGTTTGCACGCTCTTGGTCTCTTCAGAGCGAAGAAGAGGAAGACAAAACCAGTCGCGAAGTTATAGAGCAGCTCATTGAGCTCATGTGTCAGGTGTGATAACTTGCTGCCAAGGCGATGCGCCTCAACAGCCCCTAAGCTAACACCTTTATGTTGGCGGTCTGCATCTAGCTGGAGCCTGCCCGTGTGTACAAGTTTCTGCAAACCACCAACAACTATCGCGTCGACGACGTACTTGCACTATGCAAGCAGTATCGCCTGCCCGATGCCACGTGCTGGTTGTACGAGGTTAAGGAACAGTACACAGAGGCGTTTCAACTCATCAAGGCTGTACGTGGCATTCTACGAACGCTCGCTCAACGTTTGACACAAGAATCTGGCAGTGTTTTGACGGCGCGTGTGGTTGAATAGGGTGTTTTGCAACGGCTGCAAGCCATGAACCAGGCTTTTGAAGCATATGATAAGGAACATGGTACGCATGGTCCGGCTGCCAGCCTTTGGAACAATGTACCTCGGCTTGTAGAACCGTGTGCTGATCCATAGCGCTGCATGTGTCACCCCATTTCACGGAAAATAAATATCTTATATAATAACAGGAGCGAGTGGGTTGCCCGAGGGCACGGCGGACCCCCGCGTGGAAAGCATCAAGGCCATGCGGGCCATGATGCGAGTGGCTTTGGATATGGTGTCTCGCAGCTCGGCCAAGTATGTGCATGTGAGTCCACGGGCTTGAGCGTTGCCATAGCAGTCTCATGTCGATGATGTGGCTTCAGATTGGAAAACTCGGAAGAGCGACAGGCGCTGTGGTGCCCTCTCCTGGACATGTTGATTGAGGTCCACGGCAAAATGAAAGGCGTGCTGAAGCACACCATTCAGGATCATCGCCAAGTGATTCAGGATACCATCAAGTCAGTCTTTGCCGTAGCTACGCTAGCTGGGCCACAGCGCGCACGAGACAGCATGCCTCATGTTGTGCCGACGATGCCAATGCGCTTTACAGACAAGTGGTGGCGGTGATGATCAGCCATGTGGCACCCCCCATCATTTTGCACCGGATTATCCGAGATAACGACATGGCCGAGCGCTTCCGAGATATCAAGGTTTGTTCGCGACCGAGCCAAGGTTGGCTTGCGCCTTGCCTCTCACGCCGCCATCCACCTTTGTTCTTTTTTTCTTTTTTTTTTTTCTTGACTTATAATGCAGGATCTTGTCATGGGCATGCTGGACACGTACATTTATGAGAAAACTCTTTTGGGCGTGAGTATCGCGCATGTTGAGGCGCACTGGGCCGCAACGCTGTGCAGGTTGTTGCCTTGACCGCCTATGTCACCCTTCTAGACGACGGTCAAGATTATCGGCAATGATATTGACATCATGGCCCATCACCGCTTTCACAGCATGCGCGACGCCTTTTCTTCGCAGTGGCGGTATGTCAGCTTCATGGCCGCCACTGGATTCGATTGAGCGCCGATCGTGCTTGCGCTGGCTCAAATGTGGTCTGATGGGGGAAATGTAGTTGCCCGTTTTGTTCGCAACCCTTGTACGGCGGACACCTTGGGGCAACGGAAATTGTCATGACCCGTACCGGCGCCTCCGCCCATCGATCGGTGCGAACATGTTCCAGACTGCCTTTCTTTGCCGCTTCTTTGTGTCTTGCGTGTTGCCGGCGTTTAGAGCATGCGTTCGTCTTCCGTAACGGTCTTGGGGCTGGGCTTCTTTTCACAGTGTCATGACGAGGCCTTGGGCCAATCCCGCCACCAGCGGGGCCGCCGTGCCGCGCGTGTGGTGGAGCCGCGGCTGTCGAGCGTGAGCTCAGGAGAGGCTACAGCAGAAGCGTCTTCGACAAAGACCCAGACGGTTGAAGAGCAGGTTGAAGATCGAGCTGCACGATACCTCGAGCACACACGGGTGAGCCCTGCGATGCACCCTGATACCTGATGATTCTTCAAGTTTGTTTCCCCTTCACTTTGACTTGATCACTTGATAACTCACACAAAACAAACTTTGCGGACAATGACGATGCAGGCACAAACAGACGGTTTGCTCGTCGATCTGCTGGATCGTTTGGAAGACAGCTTGTACGAAGAGACACCTCGTCCCAAACTTGGTTTGCTGAGCGGCCCCGAGTACGAGCTTCAGCTCGCCGCGCCCCGCACCAAGCGGACAGCCCCTTCTAGCGGCGTGTGCATGCCCACGGTACCCCAAACGCGAGGCAAGGTTCGCATGGGCTTTTAGAGAAATACTTTACACTTACCAACGTACACGTAATGGGTTTTTTGTGTGGTTGCATCGTCCAACACTGGGTCGAGCAGAATGGCAACAACACGTGAATTGAATGATTACATAAGGCGAAAGGAAACTAAACGTGCACCCAATGAAAATGGAAATACGCCAAACCCAATGTAAATGTGAGGGCTGGATGGCAGCCAGAGCCTTGAACAGTCAATGTGCGTACGTTCTTGGTAGAGCGTGGATCTCTGAGCTATGTGGACACTCACGAACAAGGGTTGTTCTAAAATTTGAATTCATTTGCAAAAAGAGTTGTAAATCGATGGAAAAACCAGATGCGATAAGATGATAAAAAAAATGATATGTATAGGTAGGAAAAGCAGACGCAGCTACAGAAGAAAGGAAGGAAACGAACACACGAAAGCACACTGATTGACCACAGCAAGCGTGACCGTTGCACGCCAAAGCATGAAAGTCTGAACCTTCATCCAGATGCATGGGCCAAAAAGTTTGTCAAAAAAAAGAAGAAAAAAAAAGGAAGAAAAAGAAAAAAAATTCTTCGAAAAAGCAATCTGATCAAGAAATTGCATGGCAACAAAAAACAAACCATCTTTAACATGATGTAAAAATAATCAGACAGAGTAAACGACTCTTGTCTCACACAATTGGGCTGTGGCTATGTAGAGCGCAACACACGCATCGGCCCAATCTCACACTCGCACGGTGCGCACAGCGATTGCCGCCTGCGCAACCAGAAGACAGGCCCTCTTGATGCAGGCACGGAGAAGTACCAAAGGTTACCTCCGACCGCACGAGGGCTCAACAGTCTGTATCGGACATTCGAGCGGCCGAGACTGGGCGATGCCCGCACCATCAATCCGAATCCTTGTTGCCCGGGGCCACAGCTGCCATTTCGGAGGGAGGCACGTCGTCCACGTTGACGTTGGTAAACTGGTGAACAATGGTCTTGTTCGAGTCGGAGCGCATGCCCAGATCCCCAACCTTGGTGCTGCGGCGAGAAAGACGTGGAGAGGCGCCAGACTTGTGCTTCGAAAAGACAACATGGTAGACCAAGACGGCAAGCAGCACCACGGCTAGCAGCACGAGCACGAGCGTGACAATCTCCACCGCGTTAAAGGAGTCATCGCCCGCAGTGGCGGATCCTGATGAGGCTTCGGGGTCGGTCATGGCGCTCGTATCCGACACGGCAACGCTTTGGGACGGGGGCTCATCTCGATTCAGCGACTCAAGCACGCCACCACTTTCCAAAGAAGGGCTGGCGTCCTCTGCGTACAGCAAGGTGAGCAGCAGGTTGGCGAGTTCTTCGGCTGACAGATCCTCGTTGCTGTCATCACGCCGAGTCCACATGCTACGACGGCGACTGCTACCGCCCTGGACTTCGATGCGCAGAGCCACGAGAACCATGCCATCACTGGCCGACTCACGAAGCGACTCGACTGAAATCCGGCTCGCCGACACCTGCAGCAGAGAAGCCAATTCGCCTTGCAGTTGTTCGGCAAACTCGGCAAATGCCGTGGACGAGCTGTCTGCCCAGGCAGCGTTCCATGTCACGGCAAACTTGAGGCCATCCAGTTCGACGGCACTCGGCGTGGCATCGGCAACCTCGCGGTATTGGTAGACCCAAGAGACTGGCTGTCGCACCTTATTTCCGGCCTTGTCGTAAACGTTGGCAATTTCAATCTCCACCGTCTTGCCACTCAGCAGGGAGGCCGAGAAGGTCTTGGCAATGGAGAGCTTGATAGCATGGCCCTGGCAGATGACATCCAACACACGCTCGCTGACGCTGATGCTGTCACCAATCGACGCCTTCACCGAAAAGGTGAAAGGTCGCGTGCATTGCAAAGGTTCGGTAAAGATAACCTCAACGTCGGCTCCCGTGTCAGCCAGCGTGGAGGCCCGCGGATACATGGCAAAGACCCGAGGCAGCGAGCGGTCCACGGTTCCAAGCAGCGAAACGGACTGGAAATCGTTGATGCCGTCGGGCGCAGCGAGACTTGCCACACTGCAGCGGCTAAACACTCGGAGCTCATATTCGCCGTCGGCAATGCCATCGACCTTCCAATCCACCGAAGCGTAACCAAAGCTCGACTCGAGTTCCTTCAGCTCCGCTGGTTGACCGCTCGCGTTCTGCGCTGTCGTCCAGCTCGAGGCACCAAAGGGGCGGTACTGCAGCAGAACAGACTCGAGTCGGTCATTATCAGCCCAATAGCGTTTCGGGGCCTCCGGGTTGCTGACTACCACGCGGTACGTAGGCGAAGTCAATGCACTGTTGATCACAAAAGTGCTTGTGCGCAGCAGATCACCAGCCCAAGCCACCGTGGAGCACGGGGCCAAGAAGTCGACCGTCAACTCGCGCTCATCGTGCTGGAAGGAGCTGGCCGGCCAATTGCCGAGAACCAAAAACAGCTCACGTTCGCAGCGCGACCGGAATCCCAGCTTGAAGGACACTGAAGTCCGTTCGTCTGCCTGACGTACATATAACGTTTCCGTGTACTCAGAGTAGGCCGGCATTTGCTCATACAGGCGGCCTTCCGCGAGCGTATCACCGTTGATAAAGACCTCGGCCCCCTCAACGTCACGAACATAGCTAGACAAAAACGTCGAGGAAAGGCACGCAAATAAGAATGAAGGCGCAGGGGTAACAGGGGTTGAGGAGAAGTTCAAGGCGTGACGTGTCGCCAGAACTTACAGCTCGTATTGGTTGGCTTCGTTGGCATCGTTGATCAGACGAAGTTTGAACACGGCAGCTTGCCCAGGATACACGGCTGACAGAGGTTCACTTTCAACAATAATGCGAGGCTAAGAAAAAGTCAACAGTGGCCGTGAGAACAAACAAAAGACTTGGTGCCACATGAAGCGATGATTCTCAATCACGCACCTGTTCACGGGCATATGTGTTGGTCTCGTGCGGACACTTGGAACTGCCGGCAACAGTTGTGAAGACAAACGAGCCGAAGATGGGATCGCGTGCCACCTACGGATTGACCCAACAAAGAGGCAGAGGTCGACACATCCAGCAGCGGCAGCATGGTGAGGTTAAGTTAGTTCAGCCGATATAGAGGCAAATACCGTTCAGAAAACACACACTTCTTTCCAATCCTGAGAAATCACGAATCAAGTCGTACCTTGACCACAAACTTATCGCCGCCATCGCCATCGGCCAGGACAAAACCACGCGTGGTCTCGACGTCGGTGTCGGTAGTCGTAATGTCGGCCGACTCTTCATGTCGGGTGTAACCAATCTCAAAGTCGAGCGAAGGTCCAACGCCCACTAATTGCACCTTGGCAGCCACGGCGCCCAAAATGTGAAAATCCTTCTGAGCCATGGTACCGGAGTCTGAGCTGTTGTCAACACCACTCGTCTCCTCAAACGTATATGCTTGACCTCCACCTGTGAAAGAGATGGCACTGTAGAGTTCAAGTTCGGACTCGGCTGCCGCGTCTGGCTTCATGTCCAAATCTCGGGCGGCACTCATGAGCGTTTCGGGCATCAAAGCCGTCACAGCTTCCAAGCTTCCTTGTGTCGCGTTAATCAGCACGGCATCGGTGTAATTGAGAACCGAGGTCCATCCCGAAATGGCTTCCTTGAGCTTGTCCACCTTCTTTTGAGCCTCCTGCTGCTCGTCCGAAGTGCCTTCAGCTTGTGCTGTGACAAGGTCTTGCTCGGCCAGGACGAGATTGTTCTTGAGGGTCGGAATCTGTGGTGCATCCAAAAAGTCCAACGTGAAAATAAAGCCTTCTTCTTCTGTTTGTTTGTTTTTCCTTGCCCACCCCCTTCACCCCACCTGGTCAAAAAAAGGAGAGCTTACCTCAGCATCCTTGATATCACCATACAATTTGATGGTAAAGGAGTTGGTGTTTTTGGACTTGTCGTCCAGAGACCACGTCACCTTGTCAATAATGCTCACATCGCAGGCGTCCATGTCAAAAATCACCTCTTTGGTTTCTGTGTACTTGACCGTCAGGGCTGGAGTCACAAATACTGGGCTGGATGGGACACCCAGATCCTCTGACGTTTGGATGGAGATGGTGGTGGTAAACGTCACGCTATCATCGCGATTCTTCTTGCCTTCAATGTCTGCACTAACTTTCGAGACCTCAAGCTACACAATCAATCAGGGGGTTAAATGGCAATCAGATGATGAGTGGGCGAAGAATCTCAACCACCGCTGAATGCTGCCAGCAAACGCCTTTGGACAAAGCAAGTGCAGACTTACGTCAAAGCCAACCTCGCCTTCGCTCTTGGCCGTTTTACCACATGCCTCGACGCCCAAACCGGCGCAAAGGCTAGATTCAAAGTCCCAGGTATAAGCGCCATGCTCTGCCAAAAGTCCAATTGCCATGAGAGTACCGAGGACACACACACACACACACACAAAAAAAAAATAAAAAAATAAAAAAATCACCATTATCAAAACAGACGTGAAGGTATGGGGGCGATTGGTCAAGAAGCGTTTGGATTCGTACCATGGGCGTAGGCACCACCAAAAGCTTGATATTCACGGTGTCGCACGGTCATCTGCGCTTTGGCATTTTCCTGCCGTCGTATCAGTGTCATGAAGCGCATCGATTGTGAGCCCACAGCCGTGCCTTCACTTGTGTTCGAGAGGCCCTGTTCACTCAAGATCAACCCAGCCACGTACATAGTAGGCAAAGGACTCGCCACCCGGAGGGTCATAGAGGATCATGAGAGGAAAGTACTCGGGAAAGTCCTATCATACAGACAAGAAAGCTTTAGTTTACCATCACACAAGCCAGACAGGTTGCCAAGTGGTCGAGTGCGCCCGCACAAGCAGACGTGCATACCATGGTAAAGAGATCTGAGATGATCTTGTCTCCGGTCACGATGACGGCTTGGCGAACTTCGACGGTGTAGAGGGAGCTGATGGAGGCCGACAGCAGCTTGGCATACTGAACGCCCTCGATGGTGGCCACCAACTCGGGTTCACCTGCCATGGCGTCGATTGAGGTGTAGGCGCGGGTTACGGTCTCCCCGTCTTTCGCCAGCTCGTGTTCCAGGGGGAGCAGACAACCATCCGCGCAGCGACTGAGCAGTGCGGCATCTTCCTTGGACATGGCCTTGTTGGCGACAAGCGTGGCCGCGCGTTCAGTGGTCTCGCCCAGCATGTTCACAATCGAAACGTTGCCGTCAATGTGTGGACACGCGGTAATGTCTGCCCAAAAGCTCTCCGTCACGTCCACGGTGATGGTTGTGGTCGTGTCGCGGGGAAGGATGAACAAGTTGCAGTCACCACCGACGTTGTTTGTCATGGAGAGGGTGACAACAGGTTCAGGATGGTATTCCCATCGCACGGCAGCCGGCCGTGATGAGAGCAAATCGGCACGTTGCTTTCGCGTTCCTTTGGCGGCAAAGTAATTTGGTACCGTATCCCCGAGCTCCACGGCGTTGTGCGTGAGGCTGATGAGTTCGACATCAAAGTTCTGAGCTGGCACCTCCACCAGATGCTCGTATTCGCCAAAGGTAATCTCTTGGGACCAGGACGCGGCGCAAGTGGGGTAGGAGAGCTGCAGGGTGGTGTTACCCAGCGTACGATTGCACAGCCCACCAGCCACCTGGACCGTCATGGTCGTCGTGGTTGTGTCAATGTAGATGACGGGAGCCTGTCGGCTTCCATCACTTTCCAGCTTGTAAAAGTCGTAAGCAACGGGGGCACCGGCGAGATCCACCGAGTCGTAAAAGCCCGTGGGTGCACGGCCCTCGTTGAGACGCTCAAAGGTGTGGTTGTTATAGTCAAAAGAAGGATAGACGGTGAGACCAGCTGCCACGGGGACCACAAAGTAGCCCGCAGTCGAGGTGACTGAGCATCCCAAGCTGGTATGTTCAATGTGGTTGATGACGCACACACGCACACCCTGAAGGGGGCAGCCGTTGGCATACGAAGCGTGCTCGGTACCCTGGATAAAGAGGTAGCCCTCAAAGGGGACGGTGGTAGCATCGACAAAGACAACCTCGTTGTCAAACGTGAGGGCGCTCACCAGCAGCGTCTGCTCCGAGCAGGGCTGGCCTGAGCAGGTGTAGCGGTGGCTGATGTCACCGCTTTGCTTGGCGACCCGCACCACGATGGACTCCACGTCGTTGGACAGCTCGGACGTCTTGACATAGATGGTAAAGGTGCCATCGGGGCCGGTGGTCAAATTGCCCCCCAAGTGGGGACGGTCCTGGAAGAACCACTCGACGGAGGTATCGGCCACCGGCAATTTGCCGGCCGAATCGGTCAACTGCACGCGGCCTTGGATGCGCGCCTCCCATTGAATCTGAAAGCTGGTGCACGTCTGGTGCGACTCGTACGACCCGCTCACTGACTCATCCTCGGCCCAAACAAAGGCGGTGCGACTGTAGGCAGAGACGCAGTATTGGTGGACGTTGCCAACGTTGAGGTCGTCCGAGTTTAGAATGTCATCGTAGACGGTCTTGGGGGAGTACACGCGTTCACAGGCTTGACTGGATACCACGTCGTAAGCGGACGTGAAGGAGTAGCCATCGCGGTAGAGTAGAAAGCCATCCTCGCAGAAGCTGTGGTCGATAAAGTTGAAGTAGATGCGGCCGAGGTATTGGTTGATGGTGAGGTTACCCGGGGTGCCGCTCGTGTCCGACTCCAGACAGCCGCAGGTGGTGCGCGCGAGTTGATACTCAAAGACGTCGGGGTAGTTGCCGGCTTCGTTTTTGCCTTCGACCTTGATATAGTAGAAGGTACCGGGCAGGAGGTGACGCAAGGTGATGAGGGAGGTGTCGGCCTCACCGCCTTCGTCGGCATCAAATTCCTGGGGGTAGTTGGACGCGACGGTGTAGGCAAACTCTGTGGTTTTCCAGACGCCAAGGGTGACGCGGAACGCCGTTCGATGAAGGACCGAGTTGTCGACGGCCAATTCGAGGGACTTGGCTTGCATGGTGGGCACCACTTGTAGGCCTGGGCTCTCGACACATCCGGTGGCAATGTCGTTGGCAGCGTACTTGCCACTGGGGCAGGCCTTGCAGGCGGATTGAGCATACTGGTCTTGGTAGTTGCCGGGAAAGGGGGAGGCGGAGCATGGTTTGCATTCGGTGGCCACCTCTGAGTTGCTGTAGAAGCCGGGACTGCAAGCTTGGCGGTTGGAGCGGGCACGGCCCGAGGCGTAATAGCCTTGGCCAACGTTCTTACAGCCAGACTGGCCATAGCTGTCTTGGTACTTGCCGGCATCACAGCTGGTGCAGCCGCCTTGGCCAGCCGAACTGTAGGAACCCGGGCCACAGTTGTAGCAATACTGTCCCCATGGGCTATATGTACCGGCCGAGCACTGCTCGCAATCACCATTGACTGAATTGGTGACGCGATAGCCGACCTTGCAGGTGATGCCCTCATCGCAGCCTGCCGTTGTTGCAGCGCGAGGGCGGAGACAAGACGAGTCACGATGGCACGACGAACAGTGAGTCAAGACGTGAGGTGCTCGCGGTTGAAGCAAGCCGGGTCGAACGCACCGCAGTTGGAGTCGCATTCGCTATCGCACGACCAGCCGCAGCTTGAATCGCAGTCATCTAATCGTGAGGAAGGTAAAGGGGGGGGGGGGGAGGGATAATGAGAGATGTGTGAGCTGCAGGCAAAAGGTCGGGCACAAAGCAGTGAAAGACACCAGGGGAGACAGAAGCAAGAGGGGCAGCACGGACCATCGCAGTCGCAGCCGTTTTGGGAGCCACAGGAGCCGTCGAGCTGGCAATTGGGGCGCCAGGCAGAGCTTCGGGACTGGCGGAGTTGGCTGGCAAGGCGCATGGAGGCAAAGTGAAGCTTATCCAGGTTGTCGCAGTCGATGATGGAGGGGAGGGCGGCTCGGATTTGCGTGGCCGAGCGAGTGTAGCGGTTCAGTTTGTGGGTAGCACTCTGGGCGAGCTGCAGGACCGAGGCGGGGTGGTCACCGAGGACGAGGTAGGAGAGTCGTTGGCAGATGGAGGCCATTGGCTGTTCTTCGAGCGGGGCAGTGGCCAGATCAAACCAGATGAGGGCTTCGGGGCGACTTGTGGCGGCATTTTCGATGAGCTCGTTGAGTTGCTCGCAGAGGGTGTGGTCGTGTTCCACGTTGCAGGTTCGGTGGAAGAGCATCATCCAGGAATGGGAGAGGCGCTCGATGGAGACGGTCAGGTGGGTCGAGCCTGTCACCGAGCCGGTGGTGGCATAGTGGATGACGCCCTTTGGGATGTAAAGCAAGTCGCCGGGCAAGAGGGTGATGTGTTGGCAATCCATTTTGGCCAGTTGCCACTCCTGGTAGTTGGTGCAGCCTTGAATGTTGTGCTTGGCAATTTCCTGCCATTGGGCCTTGTGGGCGTCGCTCAGGTTTTGGCCGCCCGGGGGCTGGGGCGTGCAAAGGGTCCATTCCTTCTGGCCGTAAACTTGGACGACAAACACGTCGTAGGGATCCGTGTGTGGCTACACGTGATGTGACGTGCAAAGGGAAAGATGACAAGTCGGATGAGGGCAAGCAAGGGAGAGAAAGAGAGAGAGAGAGCCAAAAAAAGATTAGGGAAAGGAGGGAAGGGGAAAAAGGGAAAAAAAAAAAAAAAAACGTACGGCCAAAGCTTGGGCGTTGGGGGGCGAGATGTAGGCATGAACGTTGGTCATGGTGGTAAAGAGGGCTTGGAGCTGGCGCTGGAGGATGGAATAGGGGCGGTCGGTGGCTTCTGTTTTGACGACAAAGGAGTTGCCGTCGGCCAGGAGGTTTTGGATCGTGTCGCTGGTGATGGCTTCGCCCGAGTCGGAGGCAATCTGGTCGAGGGCTTGAGGGTCAGCACCGCCTTGGGCTCGAACGGTGGTACCGGCCGACCAGAGATCAAACCATTCGGCGTAGTCGTCGAGCGAGGCGATCGAGTCGGTCAGGGCCTCGAGTTGAGCGAGGCGAGTCAAAAAGGTCTCGGGATCCCCGCGCTGGGCGAGGTGATACACGCTCTGCTCAAAGTGATTGAAAAAGAAGGTCTTGACGTTGGCTCGACCATCAAACAGCAAGTCCAAGACGCCCAGGGGCGGCGGCAGGGACGTTGCATTCACCATACTCGAACCCTTGGCATCCTCGCCCGTGGTCTCTGCCACGACCACCGCCGCCAACTGCTGCAGCAGCAACAACAGCACCAGACCCAGACCCAGGCCCAGGCCGAGACGGGCCCCAACCCGCACACGGGCCATATCCGCGTATGCGTGCGCACTCGAGCGTCAAAAAGAAAAATGAGGAGAGAGGAGAGAGAGGAGAGAGAGGAGAGAGAGGAGAGAGAGAGGGTTGAAGCGCGATCGCACGCTCGCACGCACGCGTGTCGCGTTGAGAGATCTACATAGCCAGCGAAGCACAGAGAGAGTGTGTGAGTGAGAGAGAAGTGAGAAAGAGAGAGAAGTGAGAGCGTGAGGAGGAAGAGAGAGCGCTTAGAGAGAGAGAGCGCTTAGAGAGAGAGCGCCGAGAGAGAGAGCGCCGAGAGAGAGAGAGAGAGTGTGTGTGTGTGTGGAGGCAGAGGAGAGAGGAGAGCGGAAAGAGAGTGTGTATGTCAAGGGAGAGAGCTGAGGGAGAGAGGGGGAGAGAGAGTTGAAGAGGAAGGAGAGAGGAGAGAGATGGAGAGGAGAGGGTTAGAGCTGAGGGAGAGCGCCGAGAGAGAGAGAGACGGAGAGAGAGAGACAGCACGCCAAGAAAGAGGGAGAGAGACGACAGGGTGCGAGACAGAGAGAGAGACAGGGAGAGAGACGGAGAGAGCGTCGAGAAAGAAACAGAGAGAGCGCGCGGGCGAGAGACAAGAGACGCAGAGGGACGAACAAGGCGGGCGGCTGCCGTTTCTTCAAGACAGAGAGAGTGCCGGGCGGGTGAAAATTGACAACGATGAAATCAAGGGACAAGCAGAGAGATGAAGATCCAATGAAGCAAGATCGAGTGGATGGAGGGTACCTCTGAAAAAAAATAAAACGAAACATCAAACGAAGCGAGAGGAGTGAAAGCGAGAGAGAGAGAAAGGAAAAAACGCGATTGATTTTTCAGAGATGCATCATATTGAAAGCTATCGTATCTGACCGAAACAAAGCCAAAACAAGAGACAGAAAGGAGATACCGCGCAACTTCAGAGCGCCATAATGGGGTGACAAAGGTATGTTGAACTTTCAAAGTCAGGAGAGGCTGCTCAACTTGGCAGAGAGGGCGCTTGAACCGGATCACACCCACCCATGTTTTCGCACCAAGTTTCGCTTGCCTTCAGAGAAAAGGCAGCGGGCACGAGCATGACCAAAGAGCGGACATGCGCACGAATCGTCCTTGGGGTGGTGATCGCGTCAACAAGGGAGCTAGAGAGGCAGCATAAGCCTCGATTCGTCCCAAGTGAAATTCCATGCTAAAAGAAGAGAAGCTTCAACAAGGTCGACGCCCAATCAGTGGCGACGGAGAGGGACATCTTCCACAGCGTCAGCACTTGTGCATTTGATTCTGTACAATCCCATGATATTACCCCAGGTCCCATCATCTCACCCCATGCGCCTGGTCATATATGGACAAAAAGCAAATGGCTTGCCCCGCTTAACCAAACACGCACCAAACGCGACTTGAATTTTCACAGCTTTCGACCTTTGGGTGTGTCTGTGTAAATCTCACTACTTTCGCAGACTGGAATCTTTCCATCTCACTGCGTTCGACAATGCCTGGAGTGAACAAGCACGGCTTACGAGTTGGTCCCCCTCTGCACGAGGGGCAGGATCAACTAGATCAACAGGCCTTCCCGCGATGGCTTTATGAACAAGTCGCACTCCTTGGAGATGGCAACTCATGGGAGATCACAATTCAATTTTAAAGGGAGAGGGAACAAGACTATCAAAAAAAACACAAGTACAACAGTACCCACAGACGCGGGTCACTCCAGACACATGCCGACGCTCACGGCGCAAAGGCCCGACAGAACCGCTTCACCATGGACATGGGTACAAGAACAATACCGACCGAGGCCGAGATCACATGTCCACTCCTAACCGAGACCATCCTTGACGCCACGGATGCGACGCGCCAGCTGCAATCAAGAAATGAACCCCCCACAGATGAGACGACGACGCATCAAAAGAAAAGGCATGGATTTGCCCAATCTGGACACCACTCGAGCAAAAAAAAAAAAAACCGCACCTGAATGTCCCTGACCATGAGCGTCACACGCTTGGCATGGATGGCGCAAAGATTGCCGTCCTCCAAGAGGCGAACAATGTAGGCTTCGGCAGCCTCTTGCAGTGCCTCAATGGCCTTGGCTTGCCACCGGAGCGGGGCAGTGTGATAAAAGTCTTGGGCCACCTCGCGCACAACGCGCGCAAAGGGCAGTTTGCGGATCAATAGGTTTGTTGACTTTTGGTATCGCCGAATCTCACGCAGGGCCACAGTCCCTGGCCGAAACCGGTGACGGGTTTGGCGGGTCCCACCACCCGCGGTGCGCGCCGTGGAGGCATTGCGTTGTGCTGCAATGGCAAATCCAACCGAGGGCATGAGTTCCATCAAAGAGGCACACAGGGCGAGGGTCAGCGCGTAAAGCAAAACGCACATGAAGAAGATGCTGTTGCTTTTGTACGCGCCATAGTGTTGACACAGATCAGAGCCTGGACGGCTACCCTGGACAGCTCACAACTGGGGCAGCTCAAACTGGCTCAAAATTGGGGCAGCTAAAATTCCGGGGCACCGAAAAACCGGAGATATCCAGCACGTTCCACGCAAAAGGGTTCAGCACCCCAGCTGCTGACAGTGTGAACCGGAGATGGCCGCAAGCATCGTGAGTCACACGGGCCAAGTGCGCATGAGGTTGCGAGCTGAGATGAAAAAGCGCGACATACCGATCGAGTTGAGACGAACAAAGGGTTCAGACACGCTCAATGTCGAACGAAATCGATCAGGCTGGCATAAAAGGCGCGGGCTGGTGTATGGCAGAGAACCAGACTGAGCTTGAATAGAAGTAGTATACGTATAGAACCAGCTCGTCTGGTCACGGCAATTGTCGCCGCAAAAGCCTCCAACGCCTGCGAATTGGCTCGGTCCGCTGGCACTTTGGGAGACGCAGCTGCTGTTGGCACAACTCGCTGTTGCCACACTCAAGTGAAGAGAGAGCACCAACGATGATAGCGGCGGCAACCAAGCCAGAGCCACCTTGCTTAACCGTCCAAGAACGAGTCCAGATGACCCGCTACAAGACAGATAACGAGCGCACGCCGCAGCCCTCTGGGGGTCGTGAGGAGTGAGAGAGAGAGAGAGGGCGGCTCTGTGTGTGTGTGTGTCTTGAGCAGCGCCAGCGCCGTTATGATAAAAAGGCGCCCGTTACTCGTTGCTTGCAAGCGACAAATGACGCTCTGTTACCACATGTCATACATTCTTGGGGTAAGAGTGTGAGAACCCTTACACTTGTGATTTTGCTTGAAAGCAGATGCATCAGCGCAGTGCGGCAGTTGGAAAAACAATATCTTGTTACAACATGAAAAAAAAAATGCGAACTCTCTCCGAGTCTGACCTCACGCTCCCTGGACCCATTTGGATCTCGCCCCGTGCCTTCTTGTCTGATGACCCTCATACTGTGATCCACACCTGCCTCTCGCTTGTATCAATGATAATTCTCTATCACACACACACACACATACACACACACACACATGCATACACATACACATTAATTAAGCCGTAGGAGAAGATGCGGCGCGCCATTCGGCGGTGAGGAGGGCAACGAGGTCGTGGGCGGGGAGTGCACGGGCGTGATGGCTGGCGGTGCCGGCCCAATGGGCACCGTAGCCGAGTTCACGGTGGGCTTGGGCGATGGTGTCGAGGGCTTTGCCGAGGTCATAGGCGCAGGGGTAAGCGGGTATGTCAGAGGGGGTTATGGCTTGGTTAGCTTCCCATGCGGTGAAGCGGTTGTACAGGGCACGGGCAGGGCGGCCCGAGATGGCGCGGGTCATGACGGTGTGGGCGTCGGGTCCGAGGCGAGCCTTGTGGGCAGGACTGGCGTCGCTTTCGGGACAGGGGACAAAGGCAGTCCCCAGCTGAGCGGCGCCGGCACCCCAGGCGCGAGCGCGGTGGAGATCGGCGCCGGTCATGAGTCCACCCGCGGCAATGAGCGGCGTGCCTGGATGGGCTTGGGCCAGTTGGAGGGTAAGGTCTTTGGTTGAGAGTTGATCATCTGGCGCATCGGGATCAAAGACGCCGCGGTGGCCACCGGCCTCCCAGCCTTGGGCGACGATGGCGTCGAGCCCAAGATCGACAATTGCGTGCGCCTCTTTCAAGCAAGTTGCGGTGGCGACAAGCAAACAACCCGCACGACGCAGGGCCTGTGCTTGGTCGGGCCGCGGGAGGCCAAAGTGAAAGCTCACGACGCGGGGTCGGGTGTGCAACAAAACCTCGAGGCAAGCATCCTCGTCATGAGTAAAGGAGGGGTAGATTTCTCGAAGCCGAGCAGGTGGTTGAGCTCCAAATTCAGCAAAGAGGGGTTTGGTCCGCTGGAGCCAGTGGCCTTCACGGTCTGTGTTTCTCCGGGCCGGGGTGTGGCAAAACACGTTGACGTTGAAGGGTTTGTCTGTGAGGGATTGCGTCAACTCGATGGCGTGGCGTGCTTTTGCTGGCGTGGCGGCCCCAAGGCCCAAAGCCCCGAGCGCCCCAGCATTCGACACGGCGGCCGCCATCACCGGCGTCGACACGCCAGCCATTGGCGCCTGCCACAGCGGCACGGCCAAGTTTAATGCCCTGAGCATGTTGAACTGAAGCTCGTTGACCAAGCGTCTTTTTTTTTTTCGAGAGCGAGTCGTCAACCGTCCGTCCGGGCGGGCGGTCCGAGCCGCCCGTGCCACCTAAACGCGCCTGTTGATCTCCTCAAACGCGCTTCTCCAAGACACCAACACCAACACCAACTACAACAGAAAGCAGAATAGCAGCACCACCACCACCACCACTACCACCACTCGACCAACAGAGTCAAGGGTCAGGGTCAGGGTCAGGGGGTCAGGGTCAGGGTCAGGGGAGCTGGAGCCCAGAACCGCTAAGCAGCGCCAAGGCGTAAAAGACTTATTACGTAACAGCCCAACGGATTACAACACAGTGGTGGTTTTTTTCTTACATCTGGATGTACCGCAAAAATCGTTTTTGATGTCTCTGCATGTGATAATACATCCGTATGTTGTCTTAATTTGTTAATCTACTACATGTAGTGTACATAAGGAGATGGAGGATTTTATTTTGTTTTACACGTTAAAACTTTTTTCTGAATTTTTTTTTATTTTTAATTTTTTTTAATTTTTTTTTTATTTTTGGTCGATTCGCAACTGTGTGTGTGTGTGTGTGTGTGTGTGTGTGTGTGTGTGCGCGCGACCGCCGTGTCGGTGTCGGTGCGCCCGTGCAGATACACCCCTCCCACCTCTCCACCACCTTCCCTTGCGCCTTTTAGCCGGCTACACGACCCTCACCAGCCGTGGATCAGTGCCATGGATCACGCATGGCTGGAAAAGGCGGCCCTGCTCAAGGACTTTGAAGCCCTCGTCACAAAGGCCAGGTATGGAGCCTTGCGTGCCACCGATGCCATGGCGGCATGGAGCTAGAACGCCGTGGTTATCGATCCTCCCCCGCCTTTGCCCCTCTGCTGTTCCTCTGTTGTCGCCCCTCCCCTGTCTTTGCCGCTCTGCTGTCCCTCTGTTGTCGCCTCGCTGGGAAGCTGCAAGTGTTTATACCCTAATGCGTTCAAGTGCTTCA
>NW_001865083.1:39584-44297 GCF_000002865.3 Monosiga brevicollis MX1
GCCCTCCGGTCCCCACCCGACCCGCCAGTCGCAGATCGGTGCGGAAGGCTACCTTAGCATTTGCCCGGCAGATGAGGTCACCGATGAAGACTGGCTCGTCTTGCCTGACGTCGTTGGCCCTGATGATGCCCGACAAGAGCGCCTCCAACTCCACTGGCACGACAACACCGCCCTGCGCAAGGATCAGCGCGATCAAGATCGGCTCCCCGAAGGGTGGGATCAAGCCTACGACCCCACGACAGGCGCCTACTACTACATTGACCACCGAACAAAGTCTACCACGGCATGACACCCCTCGCGGATTTTTTTTCCTTAATTTGTTTTTTCTTTCTTCTTTGTTCTTTATCCTACAGCAACATGTCGCACTCAAAATCTCATCACTTTGCGCCCTTTGCCACTGTGCTCATAGTGGGAGCACCCGCGAAGCAAATTTCCACAGTCACAAGCCAATGTAGGTCGCAGCCCCAAGGCCTGCCCCTGCGCAGCCTTCTCTTTGCTCCCATCTCATTCTTACCCACTTTGCCTCTTAGCCCTGCCTGACATTGACGGTGGGCATGGACTGCCCCGTGCGAGTTACCGTCCGTGAGCTCAGTCCCGGCCTTCAAGCTTCCGGTGTGTTTCTTGTCACAATCCCATCAAGCACGTATCACCCCCAATACCTGGAGCGGCTTACCCCAGAACCGTGACTGAGGGACCTTGCCTGCTGGTAGGCGATGGAGCCGAAGCACAGAGTAGTACAGAAACATCCGATGCCGGCATCGCCACCATTCACCTCATTGGCTACATGGAACTCTCCGACGGCCGCGTGGTACAAGACAAAGAGCCCATTGGCCGGCTTGAGTTTGCCTTTATGCGCGGCCTCCAGCTCTTCTTGCAAACACTTGCCAGCTGCCCCCATGTTTTTTTCGACATTACAGGTCCTCTGCAAGACGTCATTCCCCCTCGTTCAAGACGTGACTCCTCGGAAATACAGTCGGAAGCCGCCGACAAATACAGCCAGGCTCTGCAACTCAAGCGCCTGCGTCAACAAACTCGCTTCCCAAATTTTTGTGAGTCGCCTTTTTTGTGCCCAGTTTCGCCCCCCATCGACCACTGTTGTTCCGCCTTTTTCGATGGCTGACTAGCTGGCTCTGCTGTAGATCAAGTGCTGTCGACGCCCTTCGACTGGTCGGCGCAGGCTTCCCGCCCTCGGGAGAGTGAGTGTTATGGCAACACGTAGAGATTCTTCATCTCGACCCCTCCTGAACCATGGTTTCTCACATGTTGATTTCTTAATCTCGCCCCATCTTGCAGCGGCATTGGACGAGGAAACTTTTCGTGCATTCAAGTCTGACGAGGGTCGACTTGAAGACTTGGAAGCCCTTCGCAAAGTTGTCTTTTTCAAGGGCATCCGCCCTGCCTTCCGCCGCGAGGTTTGCTGTGCCTCCACGCAACTTACTTTCTGTTTCTGATTGGACCTGACCCCGTGGTTTGGTTGTCGTCGGTTTTCTGGCGGTGTTCCAGGTTTGGTTGATTTTGTTAGGTGTCGTCAATGTTGGCATCGAAGATGGCCAGCGAAGCGAGGCCCTGCGCCAACTCCACCGGGAATACTACGAGCTCAAACAAAGCTGGGTTCGCCTTCCCAGCTCGGACACACGCCTCAATCGTATCTTGCAGACCATCATCAAGGTATGGGGTTTTGGTTTTCCTGGCTGATGCATCCTTTCAAGTGAAAACAACCTGTTGTTGGTTTTGGGCCGTCACCTTCTATGACTCTTGCGTGCGACCAACCACGACTGACAACCGACATCTGGCTTTGTCGACCCGCTTCTTGTCGCGAGACAGGATGCCCAACGCACGGATCGTCACTTTCCAATGTTTGCGCGGCGAGACAGCGAGTGGCTTAATGCTCTTCTGGACATTCTGGCCACGTTTGTGAACCACCACAATGTCGACTATGTACAGGGCATGTCGGACATTCTTGCGCCTCTCGTGGCTGTGTTTCAGGACGAGGCCGTGGCCTACTTTGCATTCGACCGTCTAATCAAACGCTTCAGCGCCACCTTTGAGGATCAAGGCGTGGGCATTCATCTGCGTCTGGACGCGCTACGCTCTCTCACCGAGCTGCTCCTGCCAGATGTCTTCAATTTTCTGTGTCAGCGCGATCAAATGCAAATGTTCTTTGCCTACCGGTGGTTGCTTCTTGACTTCAAGCGCGAGTTTTCTTTGGAAGAGGTACGGGGCGTTCCATGGCTTGTCATTGGAAATGGTACACTGAGAGCTCACCCTCTGCTCTACTGTGGCGCAGACGTGCGAGCTATGGGAGACGATCTGGTGTGACTATCGCAGTGATTGCTTCAATCTCTTTATCGCAACGGCCATCATGGCTGAAAACGAAGCTTTCATCCTTGACGAGTCTCGGCCCGAGCATGAATTGCTTGAAATGCTCACCAGCCTCCCGACGCGCGTTGACGTTCAAGCCGTCCTCCGCCGTGCTCGACAGGTTGGTTGACTTTGATGACCGAGCGAGGGGATGTTGTTGGTCGTTGTTGTCGTTGTTGTCCATATGGGAAGCCTCTCTTTACCACTCTTTCTGGCTTCGCCTCGCCTTTGCAACGCTTACGTTGAGATGTGCCTCTTTGATGACGTTGCCTTCTCAGCTTCTGTATCGCTCCTTGGAACTTCCTTTGCCAAAAGACTTGGCTGAGCTCATCAAGGTACGTGAGTGAAGCACGTTCATGGCATCAAATTTGCGCAAAAGGCTCACTTGAAACTGATGACCGTAGCCTTTTCCTGTCGAGGTTGCCCTTGCCGACGGCGCAGTCGTGGTCAACGAACGGTCTGCAGAGACGCCAACCGAGCTGCCCGACCGCGAGTCAGCAACTGTGACTCCCTCACCAGACTCTCCTACAGCCCCGCAGTCTTCTTCAGATGCAATTATCGCGGTGGACGGCACAGACCAGTAATATGGGATGGTCGGGTGCTGCCTTGCTGCCCCGCACTTTGCAAAGCAAGCCTGGGCCCAGGCTTGGCGCACTTTAGCCCGTTTTTCGGTTTAGGACTCGTGCAACTGATTTGTTCGAATTGAAGCCAAGATTATTCATCTGATGCCCCACGACTCGATTTGGAGCCCATTTAGGGGTGTGCTGAAATGCCTCGCGAGCTAGAATACAAGTGGCACGAAACTTTGAGCATACACAAGTCAATTAGAAAAAAAAAAAAACAGAAACAGCTCTCCCAAACGGCGAGCTGGCCTTGCAGAATGAGAAAAATTAAACTGAAAAAAATCTACATCCACTGTTCAAAAATGTCCGTCAAGAAGATGGTGACGGTCACCGGGATGGCAACGGCAATCATGTTCTTAGCCACGCCTCGCCAGACAAAGCGTGGGCCTAGGCACAGATAGACACCACGTGAGCACTTGATGTGCAACGAACGTGGTGCGGAAGGAAGGCGCACGACAAAAGTATCGAAACGCACCTTCGGTTTGATAGAGAGAACGAATAGCAGGGACCATGCCAAGATCGGTGCGAAACATGTGATTGCGAATAACGTCAAAGGGGTTGGTCAAAATGGCGCCAGCGGTGCCTGCCACCACGGCCTTTTTGGCCGAGCGTACTAGCCAGCCTAGACGATCCTGCTCCTTGTTGACGGGGGCCAAGGAGCGGTCCATGGCCTGTTTGACCAAGACGGCCGTCACGTATTTGGGCACAGTCTTGGCAATCCCTGCACTCAAGCCGTGCCACAATCCCGCGTAGCCTACGTTGCCCGCGCACCCCAACCGTCAAGGCTGATGAGAACTCGTCGGACCGGTCCCAAGTCAGTGTGGTGTGCTTTTCACCGAGGAAAAAAAAACAGAGGGTGCAAAGGAGCCGCACCTCGACGGTGGACAATGTCACGACCAATGGCTAGGACGGAGGAGTGGGGTGAGGCCGGGTCTTGCAGCATGATGCTGCAACGGACGAGGGGCATATTGACAATTTGGACGCCGATTGAGAGTGCAAGCGGAGGCAGCACCACGGCGACGGCCTTGGGAGCACCGGCTTCCGTGAGATGTTTCCTGGAGTGAACAGAATGCAACATGAGAGATAGCCAAGGGGGAACTGAGGGCCAGCAAAGGGACGAAAAGTCAAACCGGCCAAAGTCAGAGCCGTAAAAGATGGCTGCTCGCGCCCAGGTCATGCCGGCTACGACGTGAATGGCGGCCCGATAGGGAGGCTACGCGCGCGTTGAAGACGGCATTGTGAGGACTTGGAGCAAAGAGCTGGAGCAAACCAATGAGCACCAGACGCACCTGCATGGCCTCGATAAACTGGCCAACAAAGGTTGTGCTCTGCAGCTTAAACCCTGAAGGGGGGCGGGAGCGCGACAGGAAGAAACGCGACAGTGAGGCACGAAACCCAACCTGTATCGGTCTGTACGCAATTCAATCACAAATGAGGAAGGGCACGTACCAGCTTGGCCAATGGCAGAGGCCTTCCACAAGGGATAATTGAGGAGGGCAGCACAGCCCGAGGCCGCAAAGGCCGCGACGGGCGACTTGCCCTCGCCGTTGGTCATGATGATACCAGTCCCCGGCACGCCACTCATTCCATCCTCACCCACGGTGGACCAATTCCCCTCAACCCAAACGAACCACTTCTTCAATCACCACCACCGCCACCACCACCACTGCCGCTGCCGCCTCCGCGACCGCCGCTACCGCTGCCGTTCACCTAGAAAAAAAAAACCTGG
>NW_001865083.1:44601-54786 GCF_000002865.3 Monosiga brevicollis MX1
GTGTGAGCTTGATGTAAAGTAACTTCACTTTTTTTTTTTTTTTTTTTTTTTTTTTTTTTGATTTTTGGTTCCGCTGCCACTGAACTTGACGGTCCACGATCCAGTGACGCGCCACAACGCCGCCATGGTGTCGCCTTGGGTCGTGTGCAGTCTACTTGTGGTGATGGGGCCAGCAGTGGTTGGCGCCAGTGACGAATCAATAATCACGACTGATGCGCAGGGTAACCTCGTCATCAACGCCTCGTCAACAGGTGGCGATGCACGGGTTTGGATTAACGGAGTCGACGTGCTTCAAGAGCTGGCTGAGCTCCGCGAGATCTTGTTGGATCGCAAAACAACACCGACAGCATTGCCTCCCAGCACCACGGCCGCTCCCACAAACGCGCCTGTGACGTATACAGGCGATATCGGCTGTGGACTGGAGAACGTGCCCTTAGATGTCACGCATATCTTGGGCAACGTCAGCCTGATTTCGTGCCCCCTTCTCACAGCAAATGATCTCCTGCAAGCTTTTGGCAAGCTTGTTCAAGTGAGCGGGGACTTGACAGTAAGAGTGAGTTTCGATGGAGGATCATTGCCTGTTGTCTGTACATTGATGGGCGCGAACTGTATACCACGTCCCATCCTATTGAGGATTTCGCGGTGTAGCGATGCGAGCTCATCATCATTGGCTCTGAATGCAATGCGATCATCCCAACTTTCGATGTGCCCATGGACGTGTGTGAGAGGGGCCAATCGGGAAAGATGAGCAATTTTGAGCGACTCAGTTTGTGCTCTGTTGATGGTTGCAGGACAATGGCGCCCTGATTCATTTGGATGGGCTTGCAACTCTCACCAGCGTGGGCGGCGATTTGAATATTCGTGTACGTTGTCGCATGAGAGCGCATGGGCTTGATGTGACATGTGTTGACGAGGAGGGCAGCAAACTGGGACGATTGAGTGTGGGTCTGATGTGATGTGGTTATTCTCTGGCTGTCGCAGAACAATTACAACCTGACCAACGTGAACGGCCTTGGCAATGTCACCAGCGTTGGCGACTATTTGAGCATCTACGTACGTTGTCGCACGAGAGGGGATGAAATTGATGTGACGTGTGTGAACGAGGAGGTCCGTGGACTGGGAGAATTGGGTGTGTTATTGACCGTTTGATGTGATGTGTTATTTCTCTGGCTGTCGCAGAGAAATGCCGCCCTGACCAACGTGGACGGCCTTGGCAGTATCACCAGCATTGGCGACTATTTGAGCATTGGTGTACGTTGTCGCATGAGAGGGCATGAAGTTGATGTGACGTGTGTGGACGAGGAGGTCCGTGGACTGGGACATTTGGGTGTGCTATTGACCGTTTGCTGTGGTGTGTTGTTTCTCTGGCGGTCGCAGGACAATGACGTCTTGACCAACGTGGACGGTCTTGGCAGTGTCACCAGCGTTGGTGACTACTTATACATCTACGTACGTTGTCGCATGAGAGGGCATGAAGTTGATGTGACGTGTGTGGACGAGGGGATCAGCGGGCTGGGAGAATTTGGTTATGTTTGTGAGGGTCTGATGTGATGTGTTATTTCTCTGGCTGTCGCAGAGCAATGACGCCTTGACCAACGTGGACGGCCTTGGCAATGTCACCAGCGTGGGCGACTTCTTGCGCATCTACGTACGTTGTCGCATGAGAGGGCATGAAGTTGATGTGACGTGTGTGGACGAGGGGATCAGCGGGCTGGGAGAATTTGGTATGTTTGTGAGGGTCTGATGTGATGTGTTGTTTCTCTGGCTCTCGCAGGACAATGGCGCCTTGACCAACGTGGACGGCCTTGGCAGTGTCACCAGCGTAGGCGACTATTTGAGCATTGACGTATGTTGTCGCATGAGAGGGGACGAAATTGATGTGATGTGTGTGGACGAGGGGATCAGCGGGCTGGGAGAATTTGGTGTGTTTGTGAGGGTCTGATGTGATGTGTTGTTTCTCTGGCGGTCGCAGTACAATGATGTCTTGGCCAACGTGGACGGCCTTGGCAATATCACCAGCGTTGGCGACTACTTATACATTCGTGTACGTCGTCACATGAGAGGGCATGAAGTTGATGTGACGTGTGTCGGACGAGGAGGTCAGCAGACTGGGAGAATTCGGTATGTTTGTGAGGGTCTGATGTGATGTGCTGTTTCTCTGGCTGTCGCAGTACAATGCCGCCTTGACCAACGTGGACGGCCTTGGCAGTGTCACCAGCGTTGGTGGCAATTTGGTAATTTGTTCAAACTCTCAACTTGACACATCAATGGTACCTGCCTCTGTTCGATCGCTGGGCACATGCCAACGGATCACGAGCGGAGGTTGCGGCTTTTGTTGAACTGCTGCAAGTTATCGCTTTTCTTTCTGAGGTTTCTGGTTCTAAGCTACTAGCCGAGTGGTTGATTTGACTACAAGCATCGACCGCCTCGAGAAGAAATTAGCCAGTAATCGCTGCGGACGCTGCATCGTGTCACAACTCGCCTTATTAGCAGTTGTCCTGATCGTTTCGAGAACGTGTCGCGCTCTCCCACTTTTGAACTTTTTTTTCATGCTCAATTGGACGTCTCTGAAGCAACATGGTGTCACTAAATCAAGCTATACCTACTCGATCTCCCCCTCTCTCTGCCCCGCCCCTCCTCCCAAAACCAACACCAGTCGGGGGGCTTTGACGAACATCCGCTCCTTATGACATCCGATGTAATAAGAAAAATTCAAGAAAAAAAAAAAGAAAAAAAAAAGTTGATTTTGAAGGGACAATTTCAAACCAAAATCATTTTTCTGACAAATCAGACACACTCACACACACACACACACACACACACGACGCGCCGCGATCATGACGCGCGCGATGCGGATGCGGGCGCGACGACTCGTGCCACTGGTGTGCAGCGTCGTCTGCCTGGTCTGGGCTGTTGTGGCTGCCAGTGATGGTGGTGATAATGAGCCGACGATTACCGTGGGTGAGGATGGTACGCTGTTTGTGAATTCGAGCAAGCGTGTGGTGATCAATGGGGTGGATGTGTTGGCCGTGATGGCGTCGATCGCCGTGGATTTGAACCCGCGGGGCGTGATGCAGCCGCTGGAGAGTCACAACATCTCCACGGACGCGCAGGGTACACAGTCGGTGTATGTGGCAGATCTGGACAACAATGGCTTTATCGATGTCCTCAGCGCCAGCAATCACGACGACAAGATTGCATGGTATCGCAATAACGGCAACGGCTCCTTTTCCGAAGAAATCATCATCACAACAGAGGCTCACGTTGCCACCTCGGTGTACGCAGCAGATCTCAACAATGACGGCGACCTTGACGTTCTCAGCGCCAGTTCTGAAGACAACACGATTGCTTGGTATCGCAACAACGGCGACGCCACCTTTTCTACGGAGATGGTGATCACCACAGAAGCCCACAAGGCCGCCTCGGTGTATGCGGCGGACCTGGACAAGGACGACGACCTCGACGTCCTGAGCGCCAGCTCCGAGGACAACACGATTGCATGGTATCGCAACAATGGGGATGAGACTTTTTCCCCAAAGATCAACATTACCACGGACGCCAACGGTGCCTTCTCGGTGTATGCGGCCGATTTGGATAACGATGGCCATGTTGATGTTCTGAGCGCCAGCGTGGACGACAACAAGATTGCTTGGTATCGCAACCATGGGAACGGCACCTTCTCTGCACAACGCGTCATCACTACAGATGCCAACTATGCACGCTCTGTGTCTGCGGCGGATCTGGACAACGATGGCAATCTCGACGTTCTCAGCGCCAGCTGGAACGACGACAAAATTGCCTGGTACCGCAACAACGGCAATGGCACCTTTTCCACCCAGATTGTCATCACCACCGACGCCGACAACGCAATCTCGGTGCATGCGGCGGATCTGGACAAGGATGGCTACGCCGACGTTCTCAGCGCCAGTGTCCACGACGACAAGATTGCGTGGTATCGCAACAACCGTGACGGCACTTTCTCCTCGCAGATCGTCATCACCAGAGACGTCGATGGTGCCCACTCGGTGATTGCAGCGGATCTGGACAACGATGGTCACATTGACGTTCTCAGCGCCAGCAAACTCGACAACAAGATTGCTTGGTACCGCAATCAAGCAGGGCAAATCCTGTTGAATATGTAGACAAGTAGACTCGATGCCGTGCTCCCTCAAGCAAATTGATGAATTTTTTTGGACCCCCCATTTTTTTCTGCCTGACGCAGACGCAGGCTGCCTCGCGTGTTCTCCTGGTGAGAACAATGACCAAGCCAAGGCAATGAGCTCCAGCCTGAGGCATGTCGTCAGGGATGCAGAGGCCGTGCGGAACAACCGAGTCAAACTTATCTGGATTCTCAGCCACTGAGCAAATCTGACACACGTTCAACGGCGATCTGAACCCAAAGATCCCCCCCAACCGCTCCCACTACGCCGCGGTAGCACCCGCTGGCCGGGTCTTGACCTTCCAGGGGAAAATAAAAAATTTAATCTGATCAAAATTCAATTTTACACTCTTGAAACTTTAAGTCAACTACATGTACAAGTAGCGTCGATGTAAAAGTTTACAAGTCCAACAACAAGTAACGTCGATGTAAAAGTTTACACGTTGAAGTTTATCTGACAAATATAAACTTTACATCGGATGTCATTTTTTTTTTCTTTTGAGGACGAGGAGGACCATTGCGCGATGCGGGCCCGGGGCCGGGCGCGAGTACTCGTGTGTAGCGTCTTCCTGGTCTGGGCTGTTGTGGCTGCCAGGGATGAGGAGCCGGTGTTTGCTGTGGATGATGAGGGCACGCTGTTTATAAATTCGAGCAATCGCGTGGTGGTCAATGGGGTGGATGTGCTGGCCGTGTTGAGGACGATTGCCGTCGATTTGGATCCGCAGCGCGTGATGGAGCCGCTGGAGAGTCACAACATCTCCCTCAGTGCTGTCAATGTCTACACGGTGTATGCGGCAGATCTGGACAACGATGGCTATATCGACGTTGTCAGCGCCAGCAACAACAACAAGATTGCATGGTACCGCAACGATGGCGATGGTGCGTTTTCTTCGCCGCGCGTCATCGCAACAAACGTCAGTGATGCCACCTCGGTGTTTGCGAGCGACTTGGACAATGACGGCCACCTGGACATTCTCAGCGCCAGTTGGCACGAGAATGCAATTGCGTGGTACCACAACAACGGCAACAGCACCTTTTCAACCCAGAAGGTCATCACCACGGAGGCGGCAGGTGCCCATTCGGTGTATGCGACGGACCTGGACAACGACGGCGACATGGACGTGCTCAGCGCCAGTTCTCGTGACGACAAGATTGCGTGGTACCGCAACAACGGCGATGGCTCCTTTTCCACCCAGATGGTCATCTTTGACGATCTCGACTTTGCGTACTCTGTGTATGCGGCAGATTTGGACAATGACGGTGACCTCGACGTCTTGGCTGCCGGAGCGGAGGACAACGCGATTGCGTGGTATCGCAATCATGGCAATGGCACGTTTTCTTCTCAAAAAGTCATTACCACAGACGCCGAGTATGCAACCTCGGTTTATGCCGCGGACCTGGACAACGACGGCGATATCGACGTCCTCAGTGCCAGCTGGAACGACGATAAAATTGCCTGGTACCGCAACCACGGCAATGGCACCTTCTCTCCCCAGATTGTTATTACGACAGAGGCCAATAGGGCCATCTCAGTGTATGCGAGGGACCTGGACAACGACGGCTATATCGACGTCCTGAGCGCCAGTGCTTTCGACGACAAGATTGCGTGGTATCACAACAACCGTGACGGCACCTTTTCCTCCCAAATCGTCATCACCACAGACGCCGACTATGCACGTGCGGTGCATGCGGCAGATCTGGACAACGACGGCTACCTTGACGTCCTAAGCGCCAGTGCGACCGACAACAAGATTGCCTGGTATCGCAATCAGGTGGGACAAGTGCTATTTAATTTTTAGTCAAATGCCAGCTGCTCGCCAAATTCTTCCAGCCAATTGACATTTGAAGCTGTTTCTCTTTTCGCCGACCTGGTTCATGCTGACGGCATATCCCACCAAGCCGTGCTGCAAGCTCAGTGAACACTGCATCATCTTCCCTCTCTTTCCTCAGCGTTGTTCAGGGGTTGCTTGCACATTCAGACCCGACTGCGTGCTGGTCAAGAGTAAAATATTATTTGGAGAAGAGGTCGTTTTTTTTTTTTTTTTTTTTTTTTTTTTTTTTTTTTTTTTCTTGTTTTGAACAACGACCAGCGGTCACCAGGCCTAAATACCAATGTGCTGGTGGCGATCCGAACCACACCCGCATCAACGTGATTGCTTTATGCATCAACAAAAGTGTCTACCTTTATCGAATCTCCCTTGGGTGCGATAGTGGCAAAAGGCGCAATGGCTCGAGGATTTGTTCCAGCAAACCATTTCAACGAGGCCAACATGCGTTTCCTCAAAGCGATCCTCAGCCGATGCCTCAATGTCGAGTTCAGCAAGCCTCACCGACCGAACAGGAAGCACGTCCAAATTCACATCCGAACCACTGTGTGGCGCTCTCACCTCAATTTAAATCCGGTATAAAAATTCAAATTTAAAACTCAATGAAGGATGAGATTTCATCTGACATTTCAGATCGTTTGTATTTTACTTTTCAGCTGTCGCACTCAAAATCTCACGATGCGAGTTCGGGCACAACGGCGACTGATCTGCAGCGTCCTTCTGGTTTGCGCCGTGGGTGCCAGTGGTCAGGATCCATCCATTGCCGTGGATGAGGATGGGGCGCTGTTGATCAACGCGAGCAACCGTGTGGTGTTTAATGGTGTGGATGTGCTGGCCGTGCTCACGGCGATGGCTGTTGATTTGAACCCGCGGCGCGTGATGGCACCACTGGAGAGTCACACGATTACCACCAACGCCATGTCGGCGCGTTCAGTGTATGCGGCAGATCTGGACAATGACGGCCATATCGACGTGCTCAGTGCTAGCTCGGCCGATGACAAAATTGCCTGGTATCACAACCATGGTAACGGCACCTTCTCTACACAGAACATCATCGCCACAAACGAAACTGACACCTACTCGGTGTTTGCGGCAGATCTGGACAACGATGGTCATACTGACGTCCTCAGCACCAGCTTCCTGGAGCACAGGGTTGCGTGGTATCGCAACCGTGGTGACGGCACGTTTTCCTCGCGGCGCATTGTCACCACTGACGCCGATGGTGCAATCGCAGTGTATGCGGCCGACCTGGACAACGACCGTGATCTCGACATTCTCAGCGCCAGTCGCGACGATCACAAGATTGCCTGGTACCGCAACAATGGTGACGGCACTTTTTCCTCCCAAAAGGTCATCACCACCAATGTCGATGGTGCCGACTCGGTGTTTGCGGCAGACCTGAACAACGACGGCGCCCTCGACATTCTCAGTGCCAGCCGCGACGACAACCAGATTGCCTGGTACCGCAACGATGGCGATGGCAACTTTTCCACACAGATGGTCATTACCACAGATGCCGATGGCGCCATGTCGGTGTTTGCGGCTGACCTGGACAACGACGGTGCCGTGGATGTCCTCAGCGCTAGCCATCATGACAACAAGATTGCGTGGTACCGCAACAATGGTGACGGCAACTTTTCCGCACAGATGGTCATCACCACAGAGGCCGAAGGCGCGAGCTCAGTCTATGCGGTGGACTTGGACAACGACGGCCACCTCGACGTCCTGAGCGCCAGCTCCAGCGACGGCAAAATTGCGTGGTACCGTAACAACGGTGACGGCACGTTTTCTTCGCAAATTGCCATTGTGACGGAGGGGGGTGGGGCCCACTCGGTATTTGCGGCAGATTTGGACAATGACGGCCACCTCGACGTCCTCGGTGCCATTACCTACGAGAACAAGATTGCGTGGTACCGCAATCAAATTGGTCAAATGCTTTTATAAACTTGCTTGGCGGCTGCGCGCGTCTGACCAGCCAAACTGCTCTGCACCGAGAGTGCCGCAACATCGCGCCCAACAGCGCCGCGCGACCATTGATCAGGCCAGGAGCATTTCTGCCAATGCGTCACCCCTGCAGTGCACAGCGTCTCCGCTCGGGTACCTTGGTCTCTAAAGGAATACGAATGCACACTTCTGACTGTACCTGAATTCAAGAGAAAAGAATGCAATTCATAAACACTGTCTCTTATCATCAAGAACAACTTCTTTACCACACGTAACAGCAAAAAGAGCTTTGAATTTTTATAACATTCGGATGTAAACTTTCATAATAAATTAAAAATGTCAGAATATTATGACATCTGAGCACTTTCTTTTTTCTTTTGGTGTTCAAGAGCTCGATGATGATGCGGGCACTGGTGGCGTCCAGCGTCCTCGTGCTTCTGGGCTGGGCTGTGACGGCCAGTGAGGATGATGATGTGCCGGTTATTGCCGTGGGTGAGGATGGGGCGTTGTTGATCAATGCGAGCAATCGTGTGGTGGTCAATGGTGTGGATGTGCTGGCCGTGCTCACGGCGATGGCGATTGATTTGAACCCGCGGCGTGTGATGGCCCCTGTGGAGAGTCACGCGATTACCGCCAACGCCGGGTCGGCGCGTTCGGTGTATGCGGCAGATCTGGACAACGACGGACATATCGACGTCCTCAGTGCCAGCGTGTCGGACAGCAAGATTGCCTGGTATCGCAACAATGGCAACGGCACCTTCTCTACTCAGAACATCATCACCCGAAGCGCCGTTTCTGCCTTTTCGGTGTTTGCGGCCGACCTCGACCGTGACGGTGATACTGACGTTCTCAGCGCCAGCTTCACCGATGACAAGATTGCGTGGTATCGCAACCGTGGTGATGGCACGTTTTCCGCACAGATCACCATCAGTGCAGAGGCCGATGGTGCGTCCTCGGTGTACGCGGCGGACCTGGACGAAGATGGCGACTTTGACATTCTCAGCGCCAGCCACAAGGACGACAAGATTGCGTGGTACCGCAACAACGGCGATGGCAACTTTTCCGCACCGATTAACATCACCACAAACGCCGATGGTGCCTACTCGGTTTATGCGGCAGACCTGGACAACGACGGTGACATGGATGTTCTCAGCGCCAGCTACAACGACGACAAGATTGCGTGGTATCGCAACAATGGCGACGGCAACTTTTCCGCACCGATTAACATCACCACGGACGACAAGGGTGCGTCTTCAGTGTATGCGGCGGACCTGGACAACGACGGCGACATGGACGTGCTCAGCGCCAGTGTTCATGACGACAAGATTGCGTGGTACCGCAATCATGGTAATGGCACCTTTTCCGCGCCAAACGTTGTCACCACAGACGCCCTCTACGCGCGCTCAGTGTATGCCGCAGACCTGGACAAGGATGGCAACCTGGACATTCTCAGTGCCAGTATTGATGACGACAAGATTGCCTGGTACCGCAATCATGGTAACGGCACCTTTTCCTCGCAGATGAGCATCACCACGGACGTCGGCGGTGCGTACTCGGTGTTTGCGGCGGACCTAGACAACGACGGCAACCTCGACGTTCTCAGTGCCGGCTCGCATGATGGCAAGATTACGTGGTATCGCAACCAGATGAGGCAAGTACTATTAAACTTGTAGCCGACTCCACGGACCTTGATCAGGGCCTTGGGCGGTGCGTGAATCCTTTTTTTTTTTTTTTTTTTTTTTTCTGTGTCTGGCAAGCCAGGTTACCCGAACATCGTGAGGGACTCAGATAGCTCGAAGCGCTACAACGCATTGAGAGTCATACTTTTCTGTTTTCGCGCACCATTATCCGCCTCTGTGAACCATCAACAGGTGGCACAGCTTGAATCGAAATACTTTTCCCAACGAACAACGCACGCCTCACTCTCACTCGACGCTCACACAGAGCATAAGCGAGAGCAAGAGCGAGAACGAGATTCCACGTACAGCTGCTCACATCTTCCCCCGTCCCCATCAGCCGTCTCCTCGACCCATCGCCCATCGCCCATCCGCCCATCGCACAACGACCCGCCGTGACGCAGACCCCCATATAACACACATCACTGATTGTCAGAAAATTATTGTCAGAAGGTTCTCAGAGAGACGAGAGAAGACAGAGAGATGAGAGAAGACAGGAGACAGAGAGACAGAGAGACAGGGAGAGAGACTGAGAGACAGAGAGACAGAGAGACAGAGAGACAGAGAGACAGAGAGACTG